>NC_070585.1:32818272-32955772 GCF_027409825.1 Scomber japonicus | reverse complement strand
TAATTAAAATAAATTAAAATAAAATATAAATAAAATAAAATATAATATAATTAAAATAAAATAAAATATAAATAAAATAAAATAAAATATAATGAACTTTAAAATGTCTCTTAGTCCTGAAACATAATTGCCTGAACTTTAACACTTCAGAATATTTTCCAACATTTCCTAAATTATAAAAAGATGATCAGTTTGTAAATGTTATAAAATCATAGAATCTTCACTCAGTGTCATTTTACAACTCCTTCTTCTCCTCCTCCTCCTCCTCTTCCTCCTTTTTCTCCTCCTCTTCCTCCTTCTCCTCCTCCTCCTCCTTCCTTTCCTTCTTTCCTCCCTCCCTGCTTTCCTTCCTTCTTTCCTCCCTCCTTTCCTTCTTTCCTCCCTCCCTTCCTTCCTTTCTTCCTCCCTTCCTTTCTGCCTTCCTTCCTTCCTTCCTCCCTCCCTTCCTTCCTTCCTTCCTTCCTCCCTCCCTTCCTTCCTTCCTTCCTTTATTCCTCCCTTCCTTCCTCCCTTCTTTCCTCCCTCCTTTCCTTCTTTCCTCCCTCCCTTCCTTCCTTTCTTCCTCCCTTCCTTCCTTCCTTCCTTCCTTCCGTCCTTCCTTCCTCCCTTCCTTTCTTTATTCCTTATCCCTTCCTTCCTTCCTTCCTCCCTTCCTCCTTTCCTTCCTTCCTTCCTTCCTACCTTCCTCCCTCCCTGCCTCCCTTCCTCCCTTCTTTCCTTCCTTATTTGCTTCCTTCCTCCCTTTATTCCTTCCTTCCTTCCTTCCTTCCTTTATTCTTTCCTCCCTTCCTTCCTTTATTCCTTCCTTTATTCCTTCCTTTATCCCTTCCTTCCTTCTTTTCTTCCTTATTTGCTTCCTTCCTCCCTTCTTTCCGTCCTTCCTTCCTCCCTTCCTTCCTTCCTTCCTCCCTTCCTTCCTTATCCCTTCCTCCCTTCCTTCCCTCCTCCCTTCCTCCCTTCCTTCCTCCCTTCCTTCCTTTAACTATAACCTAACCCTCATGAACAGACTCATAAATCATTTCTACACTAACAACCATTAAAACTACATTTACACAATAAACACAGACTCAGTGAGTTTGTTGTCCACCTGAGGCCAACGCAGTCAGGAGTCTCTTTGGGGGGGGGGGGGGGGGGGTTGGAGGGGGGGGAGGGGGGGTTCGATTACACCCCCGCTGGTGTTAGCGTGTTTGTGGAAATCATTACAGCTTGAAGGTTCGGAGGCGAAACGCTTCACGTGTTCATCCAGGATCAGGTTTGAGTTTCTGAGTTTCTGACACGTTGCTGTTTCATTATTGACGAGGAGACGACCGCAAACCTCACTGCTGCTTCTTCTCCTCCTCCTCCTCCTTCTCCTCCTCCTTCTTCTTCTTCTTCTTCTTCTTCTCCTTCTCCTCCTCCTCCTCCTTCTTCTTCTTCTTCTTCTTCTTCTTCTTCTTCTCCTCCTCCTCCTTCTTCTTCTTCTTCTTCTTCTTCTCCTCCTCCTCCTCTTCCTCCTCCTCCTGTGACCTGCAGCCGCTGACGTCTACGCTCACCTCCACCTGCAAACCTCCAAACTCCCCCAGCTGCTTCTTCTTCTCCTCCTCCTCCTCCTTCTCCTCCTCCTCCTCCTCCTCCTAGAAGCTGTACCTAGTTACTCAGTTTAAAATGTTATAAGTAATGTAACTTATTACATTTGATGACTTTTCTACTTTTCATCTGTTAGAGTAAATGTTCCTTCCTTCCTTCCTTCCTTTCTTCCTTCCTTCCTTCCTTCTATCTTTCCTTCCTTCCTTCCATCTGTCCTTCCTTCCTTCCTTCCTTCCTTCCTTCCATCTGTCCTTCCTTCCTTCCATCTGTCCTTCCTTCCTTCCTTCCTTCCTTCCTTCTTTCCATCTGTCCTTCCTTCCATCCTTCCTTCTATCCTTCCTTCCTTCCTTCCTTCCATCTATCCTTCCTTCCTTCCTTCCTTCCTTCCTTCCATCTTTCCATCTGTCCTTCCTTCCTTCCTTCCTTCCTTCCTTCCTTCCTTCCTTCCTTCCTTCCTTCCTTCCATCTGTCCTTTCTTTTTGGTTTTTACCTAATAAACACACATTCAGTTTGACCTTAATAGTTTTTGGACATGAACACAGATTTATGTTCACAGAGGAATAAGATACATACGGCTGTGATTCATTTCAAACATCAGCAGCGCTGTCCTTTAAAAAAAAAAAAAAAGGTCAGTGAAGACACGATGGGTGGAGTTGAGGGTATTAAAGAACAGCAGATGGCAGGAAACAGTTCAGGAGTGTGTCAGCTCCCAAGGCTTCGGCTGCACACACACACAGTCCATCTGAATTCAACACCGAAGCTTCACTGAGAGGAAAATAAAAAAGACAATTTGTGTTTCCTCTGCAGGCTGGAAGATAAATGTCAAACCCAGAGAATAAAAAAAACAACATGTGAGAGTGACGACAACCACCTTTAAATCTTTTAGACTTATTATTCAGCCAACAATTAGACCGAGCCCCGGAGCTGGTTCCAGGTCAGACTGAGAGTTTCACACAGTCCGAAAAACAAGAGGAGAGTGATGTGAATACAAACACGCACATAAAGATGCTGTGTGTGTGTGTGTGTGTGTGTGTGTGTGTGTGTGTGTGTGTGTGTGTGTGTGTGTGTGTGTGTTGGAGGATGTTGGAGGTTTGTTCTTCACAGAGGGAACAGTGGTGGGTGTGTTATCCCCGGGTCGAGCCTCACAGGCAGGGCTGCGTGTGTGTGTCAGTGTGTGTGTGTATGTGTGTGTGTGTGTGTGTGTGTGTGTGTGTGTGTGTGTGTTATGACCTCAGGCAGGTCCGACCCTCTGGGATCGGTTTGTTTTCTTTTGGGGAGGAGAAACCACAACAAAACCTCTGTTCAGCATCGCTAACATGCGTCACATTCAGAACTCCATGATTATATTATACAGTAAAAGTACTGCAGTATTATAGTGATGTAGTATGCAGTATTATAGTGATGTAGTATGCAGTATTACAGTAAAAGTACTGCAGTATTATAGTGATGTAGTATGCAGTATTACAGTAAAAGTACTGCAGTATTATAGTGATGTAGTATGCAGTATTACAGTAAAAGTACTGCAGTATTATGAGTGATGTAGTATGCAGTATTACAGTAAAAGTACTGCAGTATTATAGTGATGTAGTATGCAGTATTACAGTAAAAGTACTGCAGTATTATAGTGATGTAGTATGCAGTATTATAGTAAAAGTACTGCAGTATTATAGTGATGTAGTATGCAGTATTACAGTAAAAGTACTGCAGTATTATAGTGATGTAGTATGCAGTATTACAGTAAAAGTACTGCAGTATTATAGTGATGTAGTATGCAGTATTACAGTAAAAGTACTGCAGTATTATAGTGATGTAGTATGCAGTATTATAGTAAAAGTACTGCAGTATTATAGTGATGTAGTATGCAGTATTACAGTAAAAGTACTGCAGTATTATAGTGATGTAGTATGTAGTATTACAGTAAAAGTACTGCAGTATTATGAGTGATGTAGTATGCAGTATTACAGTAAAAGTACTGCAGTATTATAGTGATGTAGTATGCAGTATTACAGTAAAAGTACTGCAGTATTATAGTGATGTAGTATGTAGTATTACAGTAAAAGTACTGCAGTATTATGAGTGATGTAGTATGCAGTATTACAGTTAAAGTACTGCAGTATTATAGTGATGTAGTATGCAGTATTACAGTAAAAGTACTGCAGTATTATAGTGATGTAGTATGCAGTATTACAGTAAAAGTACTGCAGTATTATAGTGATGTAGTATGCAGTATTACAGTAAAAGTACTGCAGTATTATAGTGGTGTAGTATGCAGTATTACAGTAAAAGTACTGCAGTATTATAGTGATGTAGTATGCAGTATTATAGTAAAAGTACTGCAGTATTATGAGTGATGTAGTATGCAGTATTACAGTAAAAGTACTGCAGTATTATAGTGATGTAGTATGCAGTATTACAGTAAAAGTACTGCAGTATTATGAGTGATGTAGTATGCAGTATTACAGTAAAAGTACTGCAGTATTATAGTGATGTAGTATGCAGTATTACAGTAAAAGTACTGCAGTATTATGAGTGATGTAGTATGCAGTATTACAGTAAAAGTACTGCAGTATTATAGTGATGTAGTATGCAGTATTACAGTAAAAGTACTGCAGTATTATAGTGATGTAGTATGCAGTATTACAGTAAAAGTACTGCAGTATTATAGTGATGTAGTATGCAGTATTACAGTTAAAGTACTGCAGTATTATAGTGATGTAGTATGCAGTATTACAGTTAAAGTACTGCAGTATTATAGTGATGTAGTATGCAGTATTACAGTAAAAGTACTGCAGTATTATAGTGATGTAGTATGCAGTATTACAGTAAAAGTACTGCAGTATTATAGTGATGTAGTATGCAGTATTACAGTAAAAGTACTGCAGTATTATAGTGATGTAGTATGCAGTATTACAGTAAAAGTACTGCAGTATTATAGTGATGTAGTATGCAGTATTACAGTAAAAGTACTGCAGTATTATAGTGATGTAGTATGCAGTATTACAGTAAAAGTAGTGTAAACTAGTTAGCTAGTTTATACTACTTTATATACAGTTAGCTAGTTTATACTACTTTATATACAGTTAGCTAGTTTATGCTACTTTATATACAGTTAGCTAGTTTATACTACTTTATATACAGTTAGCTAGTTTACACTACTTTATATACAGTTAGCTAGTTTACACTACTTTATATACAGTTAGCTAGTTTATACTATTTTATATACAGTTAGCTAGTTTATACTACTTTATATACAGTTAGCTAGTTTACACTACTTTATATACAGTTAGCTAGTTTACTCTACTTTATATACAGTTAGCTAGTTTATACTACTTTATATACAGTTAGCTAGTTTATACTACTTTATATACAGTTAGCTAGTTTACTCTACTTTATATACAGTTAGCTAGTTTATACTACTTTATATACAGTTAGCTAGTTTATACTACTTTATATACAGTTAGCTAGTTTATACTACTTTATATACAGTTAGCTAGTTTACACTACTTTATATACAGTTAGCTAGTTTACACTACTTTATATACAGTTAGCTAGTTTATACTATTTTATATACAGTTAGCTAGTTTATACTACTTTATATACAGTTAGCTAGTTTACACTACTTTATATACAGTTAGCTAGTTTACTCTACTTTATATACAGTTAGCTAGTTTATACTACTTTATATACAGTTAGCTAGTTTATACTACTTTATATACAGTTAGCTAGTTTACTCTACTTTAAACACAGTTAGCTAGTTTATACTACTTTATATACAGTTAGCTAGTTTACTCTACTTTATATACAGTTAGCTAGTTTATACTACTTTATATACAGTTAGCTAGTTTATACTACTTTATATACAGTTAGCTAGTTTACACTACTTTATATACAGTTAGCTAGTTTATACTACTTTATATACAGTTAGCTAGTTTACACTACTTTATATACAGTTAGCTAGTTTACACTACTTTATATACAGTTAGCTAGTTTACACTACTTTATATACAGTTAGCTAGTTTATACTACTTTATATACAGTTAGCTAGTTTATACTACTTTATATACAGTTAGCTAGTTTATACTACTTTATATACAGTTAGCTAGTTTACATTACTTTATATACAGTTAGCTAGTTTACTCTACTTTATATACAGTTAGCTAGTTTATACTACTTTATATACAGTTAGCTAGTTTATACTACTTTATATACAGTTAGCTAGTTTACACTACTTTATATACAGTTAGCTAGTTTATACTACTTTATATACAGTTAGCTAGTTTAGTCCAGTGGTTCCCAACCTAGGGGTGGGGTCCCTCCAAAGGGTCAGCAGATAAATGTGAGGGCTGCTGAGATGATTAATGGGAAAGAAGAAAAAACAAAGTTCTGATTCACAAATGTGTTTTCAGTTTTTAGACTTTTTCTCTAATCTTTGATTTTTGCTGAAATATTTGATCATTTGAACATTTATTGAAATGAAAGCATGTGAGAAGTTTAGAGGGAAGAATCAGTATTTGGTGGAGCTGTTAACAACTCATAGACATCTGAAATGTGAGCCGACTACACACTGCTGACTGGTTTCATCTTTAACAATGTGTTGTATTTTAAAAGCTTGTTATATTATCCATTGTGTCAAATCTGCATCTGAAAAGTAACTAAAGCTGTTCAATAAATGTAGTGGAGTAGAAAGTACAATATTTCCCTCTGAGATGTAGAAAGAAGCATCACATGTACTACAGTAAAGTACAAGTACCTCAAACTGTACTACAGTAAAGTACAAGTACCTCTAACTGTACTACAGTAAAGTAGTTGAGTTAATGTACTTATTTACTCTAAATCTCAGTTTAACGACTGGATGTATTTATGAGCTTTAAATTCAGAGTCTGTATTTTTAATGAGGATTTTTAACGAGACAATTAGATTTTTCTTGAATAAGAGAATTCAGACTTAATTTATTATATATAAAAAAATAAATCAAATGTAATGAAATGAGGAGGTAAAGTAACAGAAGGCATTCAGTACAGAATAAAACCTGCAGTGATGAAAGCTTGAAGACTTTAATCTGAAATAATTGAAACATCCTGAAAGTGAACTCACTAAAAAAAAAAATCAAAGTGAGTGTCTGTTTGTACTTGAACACAGTGGGAGGAGAAGACAAGAGTGTTTTTTTCTTTTTTTTTACTTCTAAAAGCTTTCTGACGGTTCAAACGTTGGTGAAGAACTCAGCGTTACAGTAAATGTTGTGAGAGCAGAAACAGCTCGTCGGCTTTCAGGCTCCATTAGAGACAGAAACAAAGCGTCCAATCAGACATCCTCTCCTGCCTGGACGAGTGGGAGCCGACAGCAGAGCTCTCATGCTGTTTCCCCTGAGACCACTTCCTCTTCTTCTTCTTCTTCTTCTTCTTCGTCTCCTCTGATACGCGTTATTACTCTGACACCTGTGTGTAACATGTGGAACTTAATGTCTCTTCATTTGCCATTTGTTTCCTCCTAAACAAGGTGCAGGGTGCTGGGTGGGAGCGTCTGCTGGGAGCTCAACGCCAGCTGGAGGATTTTTACAAACAGCATCATAAACTCCCACCTCACCCCCCCCCCCCCCCACACACCCCTCCCCAACACCAAACCTCCCTTCCCACCCCCCTCCTCACACCCCCGACACAGACTTCATGTCAATATCTGTTTGTCAGTGTGGATGTTTGGCGTTACATCAGAAGCAGATTCACATGAAAAGATCTTGTAATGATTGATCGCTCGCAGTTTAAAGGACCATTACAGAGATTTTCACCTTGTTTCTTTTTATTAAATCAGATTTGGAGCTTTTGATTTGATTTTTATTCTCCTGTCTTGTTGTATTTTAGCTCATTTTTATTGTCCATTCATCCCTTTAACTGTATTTATGTAGCACCTTTCATACAGACTAGTGTAGTTCAAAGTGCTTTACGGTTATTTGATTGACAAGCTGATAATAAGACAAAATTAAAAACAGAGAAAAATAACAATAATAATATATATATTTAAATTTATAAAATTATCAGTTGATATATCGATATTGGAAATTTGTCACTCCTTAATATCGGTATTAAAAATCCAGTATTGGTCAGGCTCTAATTTAAATGTTTATTTTTATGTTTCAGTTTATTCAAATAAATGTAGTGAAGCGGAAGTTGAAAATCCTTTATTGCACCGAATAACAGTACTTCAGTAAACTTACCTTTGACAAAGAGGAAGCGTGCTGGGCCCAAGATTAGCTCCTGCAGCTTGGAGTTTCTAGCCCTAAACCGGGTATCGGAGCAGGAGATCCCTCTCTGTCAGCCTTTATGGAGTGGAGGTTGTTATGATAAGCTCCTGGATTTTGCAAGTCCACTCAATTTTGCCAAAATTTCAAAGGCATTTAAAGATAAGAAATTGGTATGAAATCAGTGAAATACAGTTTTAAAGTCACTAATGGAAAGCAGAGTGGCGCAGCGGAAGCGTGCTGGGCCCATAACCCAGAGGTCGATGGATCGAAACCATCCTCTGCTAATTAATGCGTTGTTCAGGCCTTCTCTGTGTGGTAGACTGGTACCAAGAGTTGCCCAGCAACATCCTCCGCTGATTAAGAAGCCCATATCAGTGGTGGCCAAAGCCAAATATTTAGGAAGACCCCTGGAAAATTCTTGCTCTTCACATTGGACGTTCAATAATGTTGGATATCAGTTCTGTTTCTTTTCAGTGTCCCTACAGGCATGGATGACTTGAAGTGGAGGTAGTGTGGCCGAGCGGTCTAAGGCGCTGGATTAAGGCTCCAGTCTCTCAGGAGGCGTGGGTTCAAATCCCACCACTGCCAATCATAGCTCCTGCTATTTTGAGTTTCGAATTCTAAACTAGGTATCATGGCAGGAAGTTGTAAGTGATCCCTCTCTGTCAGCCATTACAGAGTGGAAGTCCACCCCTTTTGGCCAAAATTTCCAGACATTTAAAAATAAGAAATTGGTGTGAAATCAGTGAAATACACTTTTAAAATCACCATCACTAATGGAAAGCAGAGTGGCGCAGCGGAAGCGTGCTGGGCCCATAACCCAGAGGTCGATGGATCGAAACCATCCTCTGCTAATTAATGCGTTGTTCAGGCCTTCTCTATGTGGTAAACTGTTACCAAGAGTTGCCCAGCAACATCCTCCATTGGTCCAAGGTGATTATTTTGGTTTTCACCATTTGGAAAGACACCTGGGTAATTCTTGCTTTTCATATGTGACGTTCAATGATGTTGGATATCAGCACTGTGTCTTTTCTGTGTCGCTACAGACAGTAATGGGTTGACGTGGAGGTAGTGTGGCCGAGTGGTCTAAGGCGCTGGATTTAGGCTCCAGTCTCTCAGGAGGCGTGGGTTCAAATCCCACCACTGCCAAGCTTAGCTCCAGATACTTGGAGTTTCTAGCCCTAAACTGGGTATCAGAGCAGGAGGTTATAGAGATCCCTCTCTGTCAGCCTTTATAGAGTGGAGGTTGTCATGATAAGCTCTGGGGTTTTGCAAGTCCACTCAATTTTGCCAAAATTTCCCAGGCATTTAAAAATAAGAAATTGGTGTGAAATCAGTGAAATACAGTTTTAAAGTCACCATCACTAGCAGAAAGAAGCAGAGTGGCACAGCGGAAGCGTGCTGGGCCCATAACCGAGAGGTCGATGGATTGAAACCATCCTCTGCTAATTAATGCGTTGTTCAGGCCTTCTCTGTGTGGTAGACTGTTACCAAGAGTTGCCCAGCAACATCCTCTGCTGATTAAGAACCCCATATCAGTGGTGGCCAAAGCCAAATATTTAGGAAGACCCCTGGAAAATTCTTGCTCTTCACATTGGACGTTCAATAATGTTGGATATCAGTTCTGTTTCTTTTCAGTGTCGTTACAGGCATGGATGGCTTGAGGTGGAGGTAGTGTGGCCGAGCGGTCTAAGGCGCTGGATTAAGGCTCCAGTCTCTCAGGAGGCGTGGGTTCAAATCCCACCACTGCCACTTTGAGTTTCAAACTCTAAACTGGGGATCATAGCAGGAAGTTGTAAGTGATCCCTCTCTGTCAGCCATTACAGAGTGGAAGTCCACCCCTTTTGGCCGAAATTTCCAGACATTTAAAAATAAGAAATTGGTGTGAAATCAGTGAAATACACTTTTAAAATCACCATCACTAACGGAAAGCAGAGTGGCGCAGCGGAAGCGTGCTGGGCCCATAACCCAGAGGTCGATGGATCGAAACCATCCTCTTCTAATTAATGCGTTGTTCAGGCCTTCTCTATGTGGTAAACTGTTACCAAGAGTTGCCCAGCAACATCCAAGGTGATTATTTTGGTTTTCACCATTTGGAAAGACACCTGGGTAATTCTTGCTTTTCATATGTGACGTTCAATGATGTTGGATATCAGCACTGTGTCTTTTCTGTGTCGCTACAGACAGTAATGGGTTGAAGTGGAGGTAGTGTGGCCGAGTGGTCTAAGGGGCTGGATTTAGGCTCCAGTCTCTCAGGAGGTGTGGGTTCAAATCCCACCACTGCCAAGCTTAGCTCCTGTAACTTGGAGTTTCTAGCCCTATACTGGCTGTCGGAGCAGGAGGTTGTAAGAGAGCCCTCTCTGTCAGCATTTACATTGGGAGGTGGTCATGATAAGCTCCTGGGTTTTGCAAGTCCACTCAATTTTGCCAAAATTTCCCATCCATTTAAAAATAAGAAATTGGTGTGAAATCAGTGAAATACAGTTTTAAAGTCACCATCACTAACGGGAAGCAGAGTGGCGCAGCGGAAGCGTGCTGGGCCCATAACCCAGAGGTCGATGGATCGAAACCATCCTCTGCTAATTAATGCGTTGTTCAGGCCTTCTCTGTGTGGTAGACTATTACCAAGAGTTGCCCAGCAACATCCTCCGCTGATTAAGAAGCCCATATCAGTGGTGGCCAAAGCCAAATATTTAGGAAGACCCCTGGAAAATTCTTGCTCTTCACATTGGACGTTCAATAATGTTGGATATCAGTTCTATTTCTTTTCAGTGTCGCTACAGGCATGGATGGCTTGAAATGGAGGTAGTGTGGCCGAGCGGTCTAAGGCGCTGGATTAAGGCTCCAGTCTCTCAGGAGGCGTGGGTTCAAATCCCACCACTGCCAATCATAGCTCCTGCTATTTTGAGTTTCTAATTCTAAACTGGGTATCATGGCAGGAAGTTGGAAGTGATCCCTCTCTGTCAGCCATTACAGATTGGAAGTCCTCTCCCTTTGGCCAAAATTTCCAGACATTTAAAAATAAGAAATTGGTGTGAAATCAGTGAAATACACTTTTAAAATCACCATCACTAATGGAAAGCAGAGTGGCGCAGCGGAAGCGTGCTGGGCCCATAACCCAGAGGTCGATGGATCGAAACCATCCTCTGCTAATTAATGCATTGTTCAGGCCTTCTCTATGTGGTAAACTGTTACCAAGAGTTGCCCAGCAACATCCTCCATTGGTCCAAGGTGATTATTTTGGTTTTCACCATTTGGAAAGACACCTGGGTAATTCTTGCTTTTCATATGTGACGTTCAATGATGTTGGATATCAGCACTGTGTCTTTTCTGTGTCGCTACAGACAGTAATGGGTTGACGTGGAGGTAGTGTGGCCGAGTGGTCTAAGGCGCTGGATTTAGGCTCCAGTCTCTCAGGAGGCGTGGGTTCAAATCCCACCACTGCCAAGCTTAGCTCCAGATACTTGGAGTTTCTAGCCCTAAACTGGGTATCAGAGCAGGAGGTTATAGAGATCCCTCTCTGTCAGCCTTTATAGAGTGGAGGTTGTCATGATAAGCTCTGGGGTTTTGCAAGTCCACTCAATTTTGCCAAAATTTCCCAGGCATTTAAAAATAAGAAATTGGTGTGAAATCAGTGAAATACAGTTTTAAAGTCACCATCACTAGCAGAAAGAAGCAGAGTGGCGCAGCGGAAGCGTGCTGGGCCCATAACCCAGAGGTCGATGGATCGAAACCATCCTCTGCTAATTAATTACGTTGTTCAGGCCTTCTCTATGTGGTAGACTGTTACCAAGAGTTGCCCAGCAACATCCTCTGCTGATTAAGAAGCCCATATCAGTGGTGGCCAAAGCCAAATATTTAGGAAGACCCCAGGAAAATTCTTGCTCTTCACATTGGACGTTCAATAATGTTGGATATCAGTTCTGTTTCTTTTCAGTGTCGCTACAGGCATCGATGGCTTGAGGTGGAGGTAGTGTGGCCGAGCGGTCTAAGGCGCTGGATTAAGGCTCCAGTCTCTCAGGAGGCGTGGGTTCCAATCCTGCCACTGCCACTTTGAGTTTCAAACTCTAAACTGGGTATCATAGCAGGAAGTTGTAAGTGATCCCTCTCTGTCAGCCATTACAGAGTGGAAGTCCACCCCTTTTGGCCGAAATTTCCAGACATTTAAAAATAAGAAATTGGTGTGAAATCAGTGAAATACACTTTTAAAATCACCATCACTAACGGAAAGCAGAGTGGCGCAGCGGAAGCGTGCTGGGCCCATAACCCAGAGGTCGATGGATCGAAACCATCCTCTGCTAATTAATGCGTTGTTCAGGCCTTCTCTATGTGGCAAACTGTTACCAAGAGTTGCCCAGCAACATCCTCCAATGGTCCAAGGTGATTATTTTGGTTTTCACCATTTGGAAAGACACCTGGGCAATTCTTGCTTTTCATATGTGACGTTCAATGATGTTGGATATCAGCACTGTGTCTTTTCTGTGTTGCTACAGACAGTAATGGGTTGAAGTGGAGGTAGTGTGGCCGAGTGGTCTAAGGCGCTGGATTTAGGCTCCAGTCTCTCAGGAGGCGTGGGTTCAAATCCCACCACTGCCAAGCTTAGCTCCTGTAACTTGGAGTTTCTAGCCCTAAACTGGCTGTCGGAGCAGGAGGTTGTAAGCGAGCCCTCTCTGTCAGCATTTACTTTGGGAGGTGGTCATGGTAAGCTCCTGGGTTTTGCAAGTCCACTCAATTTTGCCAAAATTTCCCATCCATTTAAAAATAAGAAATTGGTGTGAAATCAGTGAAATACACTTTTAAAGTCACCATCACTAACGGGAAGCAGAGTGGCGCAGCGGAAGCGTGCTGGGCCCATAACCCAGAGGTCGATGGGTCGAAACCATCCTCTGCTAATTAATGCATTGTTCAGGGCTTCTCTATGTGGCAAACTGTTACCAAGAGTTGCCCAGCAACATCCTCCAATGGTCCAAGGTGATTATTTTGGTTTTCACCATTTGGAAAGACACCTGGGTAATTCTTGCTTTTCATATGTGACGTTCAATGATGTTGGATATCAGCACTGTGTCTTTTCTGTGTCGCTACAGACAGTAATGGGTTGAAGAGGAGGTAGTGTGGCCGAGTGGTCTAAGGCGCTGGATTTAGGCTCCAGTCTCTCAGAAGGCGTGGGTTCAAATCCCACCACTGCCAAGCTTAGCTCCTGTAACTTGGAGTTTCTAGCCCTAAACTGGCTGTCGGAGCAGGAGGTTGTAAGAGAGCCCTCTCTGTCAGCATTTACATTGGGAGGTGGTCATGATAAGCTCCTGGGTTTTGCAAGTCCACTCAATTTTGCCAAAATTTCCCATCCATTTAAAAATAAGAAATTGGTGTGAAATCAGTGAAATACACTTTTAAAGTCACCATCACTAACGGGAAGCAGAGTGGCGCAGCGGAAGCGTGCTGGGCCCATAACCCAGAGGTCGATGGATCGAAACCATCCTCTGCTAATTAATGCATTGTTCAGGGCTTCTCTATGTGGTAGACTATTACCAAGAGTTGCCCAGCAACATCCTCCAGTAATCAAAATGGCCAGAGTTTTTGGTTTTCACCATTTGGAAAGACACCTGGGAAATTCTTGCTCTTCATAAGTGACGTTCAATAATGTCGGATATCAGCACTGTGTCTTTTCGGTGTCGCTGCAGACAGTGATGGGCTGAGGTGGAGGTAGTGTGGCCGAGTGGTCTAAGGCGCTGGATTAAGGCTCCAGTCTCTCAGGAGGCGTGGGTTCAAATCCCACCACTGCCAAGATTAACTCCTGCAGCTTGGAGTTTCTAGCCCTAAACCGGGTATCAGAGTAAGAGGTCCCTCTCTGTCAGCCTTTATGGAGTGGAGGTTGTTATGACAAGCTATTGGATTTTGCAAGTCCACTCAATTTTGCCAAAATTTCAAAGGCATTTAAAGATAAGAAATTGGTGTGAAATCAGTGAAATACAGTTTTAAAGTCACTAACGGAAAGCAGAGTGGCGCAGCGGAAGCGTGCTGGGCCCATAACCCAGAGGTCGATGGATCGAAACCATCCTCTGCTAATTAATGCGTTGTTCAGGCCTTCTCTGTGTGGTAAACTGGTGCCAAGAGTTGCCCAGCAACATCCTCCGCTGATTAAGAAGCCCATATCAGTGGTGGCCGAAGACAAATATTTAGGAAGACCCCTGGAAAATTCTTGCTCTTCACATTGGACGTTCAATAATTTTGGATATCAGTTCTGTTTCTTTTCAGTGTCGCTACAGGCATGGATGGCTTGAAATGGAGGTAGTGTGGCCGAGCGGTCTAAGGCGCTGGATTAAGGCTCCAGTCTCTCAGGAGGCGTGGGTTCAAATCCCACCACTGCCACTTTGAGTTTCAAACTCTAAACTGGGTATCATAGCAGGAAGTTGTAAGTGATCCCTCTCTGTCAGCCATTACAGAGTGGAAGTCCACCCCTTTTGGCCGAAATTTCCAGACATTTAAAAATAAGAAATTGGTGTGAAATCAGTGAAATACACTTTTAAAATCACCATCACTAACGGAAAGCAGAGTGGCGCAGCGGAAGCGTGCTGGGCCCATAACCCAGAGGTCGATGGATCGAAACCATCCTCTGCTAATTAATGCGTTGTTCAGGCCTTCTCTATGTGGTAAACTGTTACCAAGAGTTGCCCAGCAACATCCTCCAATGGTCCAAGGTGATTATTTTGGTTTTCACCATTTGGAAAGACACCTGGGTAATTCTTGCTTTTCATATGTGACGTTCAATGATGTTGGATATCAGCACTGTGTCTTTTCTGTGTCGCTACAGACAGTAATGGGTTGAAGTGGAGGTAGTGTGGCCGAGTGGTCTAAGGCGCTGGATTTAGGCTCCAGTCTCTCAGGAGGCGTGGGTTCAAATCCCACCACTGCCAAGCTTAGCTCCTGTAACTTGGAGTTTCCAGCCCTAAACTGGCTGTCGGAGCAGGAGGTTGTAAGAGAGCCCTCTCTGTCAGCATTTACATTGGGAGGTGGTCATGATAAGCTCCTGGGTTTTGCAAGTCCACTCAATTTTGCCAAAATTTCCCATCCATTTAAAAATAAGAAATTGGTGTGAAATCAGTGAAATACACTTTTAAAGTCACCATCACTAACGGGAAGCAGAGTGGCGCAGCGGAAGCGTGCTGGGCCCATAACCCAGAGGTCGATGGATCGAAACCATCCTCTGCTAATTAATGCATTGTTCAGGGCTTCTCTATGTGGTAGACTATTACCAAGAGTTGCCCAGCAACATCCTCCAGTAATCAAAATGGCCAGAGTTTTTGGTTTTCACCATTTGGAAAGACACCTGGGAAATTCTTGCTCTTCATATGTGACGTTCAATAATGTCGGATATCAGCACTGTGTCTTTTCGGTGTCGCTGCAGACAGTGATGGGCTGAGGTGGAGGTAGTGTGGCCGAGTGGTCTAAGGCGCTGGATTAAGGCTCCAGTCTCTCAGGAGGCGTGGGTTCAAATCCCACCACTGCCAAGATTAACTCCTGCAGCTTGGAGTTTCTAGCCCTAAACCGGGTATCAGAGTAAGAGGTCCCTCTCTGTCAGCCTTTATGGAGTGGAGGTTGTTATGACAAGCTATTGGATTTTGCAAGTCCACTCAATTTTGCCAAAATTTCAAAGGCATTTAAAGATAAGAAATTGGTGTGAAATCAGTGAAATACAGTTTTAAAGTCACTAACGGAAAGCGGAGTGGCGCAGCGGAAGCGTGCTGGGCCCATAACCCAGAGGTCGATGGATCGAAACCATCCTCTGCTAATTAATGCGTTGTTCAGGCCTTCTCTATGTGGTAAACTGTTACCAAGAGTTGCCCAGCAACATCCTCCAATGGTCCAAGGTGATTATTTTGGTTTTCACCATTTGGAAAGACACCTGGGTAATTCTTGCTTTTCATATGTGACGTTCAATGATGTTGGATATCAGCACTGTGTCTTTTCTGTGTCGCTACAGACAGTAATGGGTTGAAGTGGAGGTAGTGTGGCCGAGTGGTCTAAGGCGCTGGATTTAGGCTCCAGTCTCTCAGGAGGCGTGGGTTCAAATCCCACCACTGCCAAGCTTAGCTCCTGTAACTTGGAGTTTCTAGCCCTAAACTGGCTGTCGGAGCAGGAGGTTGTAAGAGAGCCCTCTCTGTCAGCATTTACATTGGGAGGTGGTCATGATAAGCTCCTGGGTTTTGCAAGTCCACTCAATTTTGCCAAAATTTCCCATCCATTTAAAAATAAGAAATTGGTGTGAAATCAGTGAAATACACTTTTAAAGTCACCATCACTAACGGGAAGCAGAGTGGCGCAGCGGAAGCGTGCTGGGCCCATAACCCAGAGGTCGATGGATCGAAACCATCCTCTGCTAATTAATGCATTGTTCAGGGCTTCTCTATGTGGTAGACTATTACCAAGAGTTGCCCAGCAACATCCTCCAGTAATCAAAATGGCCAGAGTTTTTGGTTTTCACCATTTGGAAAGACACCTGGGAAATTCTTGCTCTTCATATGTGACGTTCAATAATGTCGGATATCAGCACTGTGTCTTTTCGGTGTCGCTGCAGACAGTGATGGGCTGAGGTGGAGGTAGTGTGGCCGAGTGGTCTAAGGCGCTGGATTAAGGCTCCAGTCTCTCAGGAGGCGTGGGTTCAAATCCCACCACTGCCAAGATTAACTCCTGCAGCTTGGAGTTTCTAGCCCTAAACCGGGTATCAGAGTAAGAGGTCCCTCTCTGTCAGCCTTTATGGAGTGGAGGTTGTTATGACAAGCTATTGGATTTTGCAAGTCCACTCAATTTTGCCAAAATTTCAAAGGCATTTAAAGATAAGAAATTGGTGTGAAATCAGTGAAATACAGTTTTAAAGTCACTAACGGAAAGCAGAGTGGCGCAGCGGAAGCGTGCTGGGCCCATAACCCAGAGGTCGATGGATCGAAACCATCCTCTGCTAATTAATGCGTTGTTCAGGCCTTCTCTGTGTGGTAAACTGGTGCCAAGAGTTGCCCAGCAACATCCTCCGCTGATTAAGAAGCCCATATCAGTGGTGGCCGAAGACAAATATTTAGGAAGACCCCTGGAAAATTCTTGCTCTTCACATTGGACGTTCAATAATTTTGGATATCAGTTCTGTTTCTTTTCAGTGTCGCTACAGGCATGGATGGCTTGAAATGGAGGTAGTGTGGCCGAGCGGTCTAAGGCGCTGGATTAAGGCTCCAGTCTCTCAGGAGGCGTGGGTTCAAATCCCACCACTGCCACTTTGAGTTTCAAACTCTAAACTGGGTATCATAGCAGGAAGTTGTAAGTGATCCCTCTCTGTCAGCCATTACAGAGTGGAAGTCCACCCCTTTTGGCCGAAATTTCCAGACATTTAAAAATAAGAAATTGGTGTGAAATCAGTGAAATACACTTTTAAAATCACCATCACTAACGGAAAGCAGAGTGGCGCAGCGGAAGCGTGCTGGGCCCATAACCCAGAGGTCGATGGATCGAAACCATCCTCTGCTAATTAATGCGTTGTTCAGGCCTTCTCTATGTGGTAAACTGTTACCAAGAGTTGCCCAGCAACATCCTCCAATGGTCCAAGGTGATTATTTTGGTTTTCACCATTTGGAAAGACACCTGGGTAATTCTTGCTTTTCATATGTGACGTTCAATGATGTTGGATATCAGCACTGTGTCTTTTCTGTGTCGCTACAGACAGTAATGGGTTGAAGTGGAGGTAGTGTGGCCGAGTGGTCTAAGGCGCTGGATTTAGGCTCCAGTCTCTCAGGAGGCGTGGGTTCAAATCCCACCACTGCCAAGCTTAGCTCCTGTAACTTGGAGTTTCTAGCCCTAAACTGGCTGTCGGAGCAGGAGGTTGTAAGAGAGCCCTCTCTGTCAGCATTTACATTGGGAGGTGGTCATGATAAGCTCCTGGGTTTTGCAAGTCCACTCAATTTTGCCAAAATTTCCCATCCATTTAAAAATAAGAAATTGGTGTGAAATCAGTGAAATACACTTTTAAAGTCACCATCATTAAAGGGAAGCAGAGTGGCGCAGCGGAAGCGTGCTGGGCCCATAACCCAGAGGTCGATGGATCGAAACCATCCTCTGCTAATTAATGCATTGTTCAGGGCTTCTCTATGTGGTAAACTATTACCAAGAGTTGCCCAGCAACATCCTCCAGTAATCAAAATGGCCAGAGTTTTTGGTTTTCACCATTTGGAAAGACACCTGGGAAATTCTTGCTCTTCATATGTGACGTTCAATAATGTCGGATATCAGCACTGTGTCTTTTCGGTGTCGCTGCAGACAGTGATGGGCTGAGGTGGAGGTAGTGTGGCCGAGTGGTCTAAGGTGCTGTATTAAGGCTCCAGTCTCTCAGGAGGCGTGGGTTCAAATCCCACCACTGCCAAGATTAACTCCTGCAGCTTGGAGTTTCTAGCCCTAAACCGGGTATCAGAGTAAGAGGTCCCTCTCTGTCAGCCTTTATGGAGTGGAGGTTGTTATGACAAGCTATTGGATTTTGCAAGTCCACTCAATTTTGCCAAAATTTCAAAGGCATTTAAAGATAAGAAATTGGTGTGAAATCAGTGAAATACAGTTTTAAAGTCACTAACGGAAAGCAGAGTGGCGCAGCGGAAGCGTGCTGGGCCCATAACCCAGAGGTCGATGGATCGAAGCCATCCTCTGCTAATTAATGCGTTGTTCAGGCCTTCTCTGTGTGGTAGACTGGTATCAAGAGTTGCCCAGCAACATCTTCCGCTGATTAAGAAGCCCATATCAGTGGTGGCCGAAGCCAAATATTTAGGAAGACCCCTGGAAAATTCTTGCTCTTCACATTGGACGTTCAATAATTTTGGATATCAGTTCTGTTTCTTTTCAGTGTCGCTACAGGCATGGATGGCTTGAAATGGAGGTAGTGTGGCCGAGCGGTCTAAGGCGCTGGATTAAGGCTCCAGTCTCTCAGGAGGCGTGGGTTCAAATCCCACCACTGCCACTTTGAGTTTCAAACTCTAAACTGGGTATCATAGCAGGAACTTGTAAGTGATCCCTCTCTGTCAGCCATTACAGAGTGGAAGTCCACCCCTTTTGGCCGAAATTTCCAGACATTTAAAAATAAGAAATTGGTGTGAAATCAGTGAAATACACTTTTAAAATCACCATCACTAACGGAAAGCAGAGTGGCGCAGCGGAAGCGTGCTGGGCCCATAACCCAGAGGTCGATGGATCGAAACCATCCTCTGCTAATTAATGCGTTGTTCAGGCCTTCTCTATGTGGTAAACTGTTACCAAGAGTTGCCCAGCAACATCCTCCAATGGTCCAAGGTGATTATTTTGGTTTTCACCATTTGGAAAGACACCTGGGTAATTCTTGCTTTTCATATGTGACGTTCAATGATGTTGGATATCAGCACTGTGTCTTTTCTGTGTCGCTACAGACAGTAATGGGTTGAAGTGGAGGTAGTGTGGCCGAGTGGTCTAAGGCGCTGGATTTAGGCTCCAGTCTCTCAGGAGGCGTGGGTTCAAATCCCACCACTGCCAAGCTTAGCTCCTGTAACTTGGAGTTTCTAGCCCTAAACTGGCTGTCGGAGCAGGAGGTTGTAAGAGAGCCCTCTCTGTCAGCATTTACATTGGGAGGTGGTCATGATAAGCTCCTGGGTTTTGCAAGTCCACTCAATTTTGCCAAAATTTCCCATCCATTTAAAAATAAGAAATTGGTGTGAAATCAGTGAAATACACTTTTAAAGTCACCATCACTAACGGGAAGCAGAGTGGCGCAGCGGAAGCGTGCTGGGCCCATAACCCAGAGGTCGATGGATCGAAACCATCCTCTGCTAATTAATGCATTGTTCAGGGCTTCTCTATGTGGTAGACTATTACCAAGAGTTGCCCAGCAACATCCTCCAGTAATCAAAATGGCCAGAGTTTTTGGTTTTCACCATTTGGAAAGACACCTGGGAAATTCTTGCTCTTCATATGTGACGTTCAATAATGTCGGATATCAGCACTGTGTCTTTTCGGTGTCGCTGCAGACAGTGATGGGCTGAGGTGGAGGTAGTGTGGCCGAGTGGTCTAAGGCGCTGGATTAAGGCTCCAGTCTCTCAGGAGGCGTGGGTTCAAATCCCACCACTGCCAAGATTAACTCCTGCAGCTTGGAGTTTCTAGCCCTAAACCGGGTATCAGAGTAAGAGGTCCCTCTCTGTCAGCCTTTATGGAGTGGAGGTTGTTATGACAAGCTATTGGATTTTGCAAGTCCACTCAATTTTGCCAAAATTTCAAAGGCATTTAAAGATAAGAAATTGGTGTGAAATCAGTGAAATACACTTTTAAAGTCACTAACGGAAAGCAGAGTGGCGCAGCGGAAGCGTGCTGGGCCCATAACCCAGAGGTCGATGGATCGAAACCATCCTCTGCTAATTAATGCGTTGTTCAGGCCTTCTCTATGTGGTAAACTGTTACCAAGAGTTGCCCAGCAACATCCTCCAATGGTCCAAGGTGATTATTTTGGTTTTCACCATTTGGAAAGACACCTGGGTAATTCTTGCTTTTCATATGTGACGTTCAATGATGTTGGATATCAGCACTGTGTCTTTTCTGTGTCGCTACAGACAGTAATGGGTTGAAGTGGAGGTAGTGTGGCCGAGTGGTCTAAGGCGCTGGATTTAGGCTCCAGTCTCTCAGGAGGCGTGGGTTCAAATCCCACCACTGCCAAGCTTAGCTCCTGTAACTTGGAGTTTCTAGCCCTAAACTGGCTGTCGGAGCAGGAGGTTGTAAGAGAGCCCTCTCTGTCAGCATTTACATTGGGAGGTGGTCATGATAAGCTCCTGGGTTTTGCAAGTCCACTCAATTTTGCCAAAATTTCCCATCCATTTAAAAATAAGAAATTGGTGTGAAATCAGTGAAATACACTTTTAAAGTCACCATCACTAACGGGAAGCAGAGTGGCGCAGCGGAAGCGTGCTGGGCCCATAACCCAGAGGTCGATGGATCGAAACCATCCTCTGCTAATTAATGCATTGTTCAGGGCTTCTCTATGTGGTAGACTATTACCAAGAGTTGCCCAGCAACATCCTCCAGTAATCAAAATGGCCAGAGTTTTTGGTTTTCACCATTTGGAAAGACACCTGGGAAATTCTTGCTCTTCATATGTGACGTTCAATAATGTCGGATATCAGCACTGTGTCTTTTCGGTGTCGCTGCAGACAGTGATGGGCTGAGGTGGAGGTAGTGTGGCCGAGTGGTCTAAGGCGCTGGATTAAGGCTCCAGTCTCTCAGGAGGCGTGGGTTCAAATCCCACCACTGCCAAGATTAACTCCTGCAGCTTGGAGTTTCTAGCCCTAAATCGGGTATCAGAGTAAGAGGTCCCTCTCTGTCAGCCTTTATGGAGTGGAGGTTGTTATGACAAGCTATTGGATTTTGCAAGTCCACTCAATTTTGCCAAAATTTCAAAGGCATTTAAAGATAAGAAATTGGTGTGAAATCAGTGAAATACAGTTTTAAAGTCACTAAAGGAAAGCAGAGTGGCGCAGCGGAAGCGTGCTGGGCCCATAACCCAGAGGTCGATGGATCGAAACCATCCTCTGCTAATTAATGCGTTGTTCAGGCCTTCTCTGTGTGGTAGACTGGTATCAAGAGTTGCCCAGCAACATCTTCCGCTGATTAAGAAGCCCATATCAGTGGTGGCCAAAGCCAAATATTTAGGAAGACCCCTGGAAAATTCTTGCTCTTCACATTGGACGTTCAATAATTTTGGATATCAGTTCTGTTTCTTTTCAGTGTCGCTACAGGCATGGATGGCTTAAAATGGAGGTAGTGTGGCCGAGCGGTCTAAGGCGCTGGATTAAGGCTCCAGTCTCTCAGGAGGCGTGGGTTCAAATCCCACCACTGCCACTTTGAGTTTCAAACTCTAAACTGGGTATCATAGCAGGAAGTTGTAAGTGATCCCTCTCTGTCAGCCATTACAGAGTGGAAGTCCACCCCTTTTGGCCGAAATTTCCAGACATTTAAAAATAAGAAATTGGTGTGAAATCAGTGAAATACACTTTTAAAATCACCATCACTAACGGAAAGCAGAGTGGCGCAGCGGAAGCGTGCTGGGCCCATAACCCAGAGGTCGATGGATCGAAACCATCCTCTGCTAATTAATGCGTTGTTCAGGCCTTCTCTATGTGGTAAACTGTTACCAAGAGTTGCCCAGCAACATCCTCCAATGGTCCAAGGTAATTATTTTGGTTTTCACCATTTGGAAAGACACCTGGGTAATTCTTGCTTTTCATATGTGACGTTCAGTGATGTTGGATATCAGCACTGTGTCTTTTCTGTGTCGCTACAGACAGTAATGGGTTGAAGTGGAGGTAGTGTGGCCGAGTGGTCTAAGGCGCTGGATTTAGGCTCCAGTCTCTCAGGAGGCGTGGGTTCAAATCCCACCACTGCCAAGCTTAGCTCCTGTAACTTGGAGTTTCTAGCCCTAAACTGGCTGTCGGAGCAGGAGGTTGTAAGAGAGCCCTCTCTGTCAGCATTTACATTGGGAGGTGGTCATGATAAGCCCCTGGGTTTTGCAAGTCCACTCAATTTTGCCAAAATTTCCCATCCATTTAAAAATAAGAAATTGGTGTGAAATCAGTGAAATACACTTTTAAAGTCACCATCACTAACGGGAAGCAGAGTGGCGCAGCGGAAGCGTGCTGGGCCCATAACCCAGAGGTCGATGGATCGAAATCATCCTCTGCTAATTAATGCATTGTTCAGGGCTTCTCTATGTGGTAGACTATTACCAAGAGTTGCCCAGCAACATCCTCCAGTAATCAAAATGGCCAGAGTTTTTGGTTTTCACCATTTGGAAAGACACCTGGGAAATTCTTGCTCTTCATATGTGACGTTCAATAATGTCGGATATCAGCACTGTGTCTTTTCGGTGTCGCTGCAGACAGTGATGGGCTGAGGTGGAGGTAGTGTGGCCGAGTGGTCTAAGGCGCTGGATTAAGGCTCCAGTCTCTCAGGAGGCGTGGGTTCAAATCCCACCACTGCCAAGATTAACTCCTGCAGCTTGGAGTTTCTAGCCCTAAACCGGGTATCAGAGTAAGAGGTCCCTCTCTGTCAGCCTTTATGGAGTGGAGGTTGTTATGACAAGCTATTGGATTTTGCAAGTCCACTCAATTTTGCCAAAATTTCAAAGGCATTTAAAGATAAGAAATTGGTGTGAAATCAGTGAAATACACTTTTAAAGTCACTAACGGAAAGCAGAGTGGCGCAGCGGAAGCGTGCTGGGCCCATAACCCAGAGGTCGATGGATCGAAACCATCCTCTGCTAATTAATGCGTTGTTCAGGCCTTCTCTATGTGGTAAACTGTTACCAAGAGTTGCCCAGCAACATCCTCCAATGGTCCAAGGTGATTATTTTGGTTTTCACCATTTGGAAAGACACCTGGGTAATTCTTGCTTTTCATATGTGACGTTCAATGATGTTGGATATCAGCACTGTGTCTTTTCTGTGTCGCTACAGACAGTAATGGGTTGAAGTGGAGGTAGTGTGGCCGAGTGGTCTAAGGCGCTGGATTTAGGCTCCAGTCTCTCAGGAGGCGTGGGTTCAAATCCCACCACTGCCAAGCTTAGCTCCTGTAACTTGGAGTTTCTAGCCCTAAACTGGCTGTCGGAGCAGGAGGTTGTAAGAGAGCCCTCTCTGTCAGCATTTACATTGGGAGGTGGTCATGATAAGCTCCTGGGTTTTGCAAGTCCACTCAATTTTGCCAAAATTTCCCATCCATTTAAAAATAAGAAATTGGTGTGAAATCAGTGAAATACACTTTTAAAGTCACCATCACTAACGGGAAGCAGAGTGGCGCAGCGGAAGCGTGCTGGGCCCATAACCCAGAGGTCGATGGATCGAAACCATCCTCTGCTAATTAATGCATTGTTCAGGGCTTCTCTATGTGGTAGACTATTACCAAGAGTTGCCCAGCAACATCCTCCAGTAATCAAAATGGCCAGAGTTTTTGGTTTTCACCATTTGGAAAGACACCTGGGAAATTCTTGCTCTTCATATGTGACGTTCAATAATGTCGGATATCAGCACTGTGTCTTTTCGGTGTCGCTGCAGACAGTGATGGGCTGAGGTGGAGGTAGTGTGGCCGAGTGGTCTAAGGCGCTGGATTAAGGCTCCAGTCTCTCAGGAGGCGTGGGTTCAAATCCCACCACTGCCAAGATTAACTCCTGCAGCTTGGAGTTTCTAGCCCTAAATCGGGTATCAGAGTAAGAGGTCCCTCTCTGTCAGCCTTTATGGAGTGGAGGTTGTTATGACAAGCTATTGGATTTTGCAAGTCCACTCAATTTTGCCAAAATTTCAAAGGCATTTAAAGATAAGAAATTGGTGTGAAATCAGTGAAATACAGTTTTAAAGTCACTAAAGGAAAGCAGAGTGGCGCAGCGGAAGCGTGCTGGGCCCATAACCCAGAGGTCGATGGATCGAAACCATCCTCTGCTAATTAATGCGTTGTTCAGGCCTTCTCTGTGTGGTAGACTGGTATCAAGAGTTGCCCAGCAACATCTTCCGCTGATTAAGAAGCCCATATCAGTGGTGGCCAAAGCCAAATATTTAGGAAGACCCCTGGAAAATTCTTGCTCTTCACATTGGACGTTCAATAATTTTGGATATCAGTTCTGTTTCTTTTCAGTGTCGCTACAGGCATGGATGGCTTAAAATGGAGGTAGTGTGGCCGAGCGGTCTAAGGCGCTGGATTAAGGCTCCAGTCTCTCAGGAGGCGTGGGTTCAAATCCCACCACTGCCACTTTGAGTTTCAAACTCTAAACTGGGTATCATAGCAGGAAGTTGTAAGTGATCCCTCTCTGTCAGCCATTACAGAGTGGAAGTCCACCCCTTTTGGCCGAAATTTCCAGACATTTAAAAATAAGAAATTGGTGTGAAATCAGTGAAATACACTTTTAAAATCACCATCACTAACGGAAAGCAGAGTGGCGCAGCGGAAGCGTGCTGGGCCCATAACCCAGAGGTCGATGGATCGAAACCATCCTCTGCTAATTAATGCGTTGTTCAGGCCTTCTCTATGTGGTAAACTGTTACCAAGAGTTGCCCAGCAACATCCTCCAATGGTCCAAGGTGATTATTTTGGTTTTCACCATTTGGAAAGACACCTGGGTAATTCTTGCTTTTCATATGTGACGTTCAATGATGTTGGATATCAGCACTGTGTCTTTTCTGTGTCGCTACAGACAGTAATGGGTTGAAGTGGAGGTAGTGTGGCCGAGTGGTCTAAGGCGCTGGATTTAGGCTCCAGTCTCTCAGGAGGCGTGGGTTCAAATCCCACCACTGCCAAGCTTAGCTCCTGTAACTTGGAGTTTCTAGCCCTAAACTGGCTGTCGGAGCAGGAGGTTGTAAGAGAGCCCTCTCTGTCAGCATTTACATTGGGAGGTGGTCATGATAAGCTCCTGGGTTTTGCAAGTCCACTCAATTTTGCCAAAATTTCCCATCCATTTAAAAATAAGAAATTGGTGTGAAATCAGTGAAATACACTTTTAAAGTCACCATCACTAACGGGAAGCAGAGTGGCGCAGCGGAAGCGTGCTGGGCCCATAACCCAGAGGTCGATGGATCGAAACCATCCTCTGCTAATTAATGCATTGTTCAGGGCTTCTCTATGTGGTAGACTATTACCAAGAGTTGCCCAGCAACATCCTCCAGTAATCAAAATGGCCAGAGTTTTTGGTTTTCACCATTTGGAAAGACACCTGGGAAATTCTTGCTCTTCATATGTGACGTTCAATAATGTCGGATATCAGCACTGTGTCTTTTCGGTGTCGCTGCAGACAGTGATGGGCTGAGGTGGAGGTAGTGTGGCCGAGTGGTCTAAGGCGCTGGATTAAGGCTCCAGTCTCTCAGGAGGCGTGGGTTCAAATCCCACCACTGCCAAGATTAACTCCTGCAGCTTGGAGTTTCTAGCCCTAAATCGGGTATCAGAGTAAGAGGTCCCTCTCTGTCAGCCTTTATGGAGTGGAGGTTGTTATGACAAGCTATTGGATTTTGCAAGTCCACTCAATTTTGCCAAAATTTCAAAGGCATTTAAAGATAAGAAATTGGTGTGAAATCAGTGAAATACAGTTTTAAAGTCACTAAAGGAAAGCAGAGTGGCGCAGCGGAAGCGTGCTGGGCCCATAACCCAGAGGTCGATGGATCGAAACCATCCTCTGCTAATTAATGCGTTGTTCAGGCCTTCTCTGTGTGGTAGACTGGTATCAAGAGTTGCCCAGCAACATCTTCCGCTGATTAAGAAGCCCATATCAGTGGTGGCCAAAGCCAAATATTTAGGAAGACCCCTGGAAAATTCTTGCTCTTCACATTGGACGTTCAATAATTTTGGATATCAGTTCTGTTTCTTTTCAGTGTCGCTACAGGCATGGATGGCTTAAAATGGAGGTAGTGTGGCCGAGCGGTCTAAGGCGCTGGATTAAGGCTCCAGTCTCTCAGGAGGCGTGGGTTCAAATCCCACCACTGCCACTTTGAGTTTCAAACTCTAAACTGGGTATCATAGCAGGAAGTTGTAAGTGATCCCTCTCTGTCAGCCATTACAGAGTGGAAGTCCACCCCTTTTGGCCGAAATTTCCAGACATTTAAAAATAAGAAATTGGTGTGAAATCAGTGAAATACACTTTTAAAATCACCATCACTAACGGAAAGCAGAGTGGCGCAGCGGAAGCGTGCTGGGCCCATAACCCAGAGGTCGATGGATCGAAACCATCCTCTGCTAATTAATGCGTTGTTCAGGCCTTCTCTATGTGGTAAACTGTTACCAAGAGTTGCCCAGCAACATCCTCCAATGGTCCAAGGTGATTATTTTGGTTTTCACCATTTGGAAAGACACCTGGGTAATTCTTGCTTTTCATATGTGACGTTCAATGATGTTGGATATCAGCACTGTGTCTTTTCTGTGTCGCTACAGACAGTAATGGGTTGAAGTGGAGGTAGTGTGGCCGAGTGGTCTAAGGCGCTGGATTTAGGCTCCAGCCTCTCAGGAGGCGTGGGTTCAAATCCCACCACTGCCAAGCTTAGCTCCTGTAACTTGGAGTTTCTGGCCCTAAACTGGCTGTCGGAGCAGGAGGTTGTAAGAGAGCCCTCTCTGTCAGCATTTACATTGGGAGGTGGTCATGATAAGCTCCTGGGTTTTGCAAGTCCACTCAATTTTGCCAAAATTTCCCATCCATTTAAAAATAAGAAATTGGTGTGAAATCAGTGAAATACACTTTTAAAGTCACCATCACTAACGGGAAGCAGAGTGGCGCAGCGGAAGCGTGCTGGGCCCATAACCCAGAGGTCGATGGATCGAAACCATCCTCTGCTAATTAATGCATTGTTCAGGGCTTCTCTATGTGGTAGACTATTACCAAGAGTTGCCCAGCAACATCCTCCAGTAATCAAAATGGCCAGAGTTTTTGGTTTTCACCATTTGGAAAGACACCTGGGAAATTCTTGCTCTTCATATGTGACGTTCAATAATGTCGGATATCAGCACTGTGTCTTTTCGGTGTCGCTGCAGACAGTGATGGGCTGAGGTGGAGGTAGTGTGGCCGAGTGGTCTAAGGCGCTGGATTAAGGCTCCAGTCTCTCAGGAGGCGTGGGTTCAAATCCCACCACTGCCAAGATTAACTCCTGCAGCTTGGAGTTTCTAGCCCTAAACCAGGTATCAGAGTAAGAGGTCCCTCTCTGTCAGCCTTTATGGAGTGGAGGTTGTTATGACAAGCTATTGGATTTTGCAAGTCCACTCAATTTTGCCAAAATTTCAAAGGCATTTAAAGATAAGAAATTGGTGTGAAATCAGTGAAATACAGTTTTAAAGTCACTAATGGAAAGCAGAGTGGCGCAGCGGAAGCGTGCTGGGCCCATAACCCAGAGGTCGATGGATCGAAACCATCCTCTGCTAATTAATGCGTTGTTCAGGCCTTCTCTGTGTGGTAGACTGGTATCAAGAGTTGCCCAGCAACATCCTCCGCTGATTAAGAAGCCCATATCAGTGGTGGCCAAAGCCAAATATTTAGGAAGACCCCTGGAAAATTCTTGCTCTTCACATTGGACGTTCAATAATTTTGGATATCAGTTCTGTTTCTTTTCAGTGTCGCTACAGGCATGGATGGCTTGGCATGGATGGCTTAAAATGGAGGTAGTGTGGCCGAGCGGTCTAAGGCGCTGGATTAAGGCTCCAGTCTCTCAGGAGGCGTGGGTTCAAATCCCACCACTGCCACTTTGAGTTTCAAACTCTAAACTGGGTATCATAGCAGGAAGTTGTAAGTGATCCCTCTCTGTCAGCCATTACAGAGTGGAAGTCCACCCCTTTTGGCCGAAATTTCCAGACATTTAAAAATAAGAAATTGGTGTGAAATCAGTGAAATACACTTTTAAAATCACCATCACTAACGGAAAGCAGAGTGGCGCAGCGGAAGCGTGCTGGGCCCATAACCCAGAGGTCGATGGATCGAAACCATCCTCTGCTAATTAATGCGTTGTTCAGGCCTTCTCTATGTGGTAAACTGTTACCAAGAGTTGCCCAGCAACATCCTCCAATGGTCCAAGGTGATTATTTTGGTTTTCACCATTTGGAAAGACACCTGGGTAATTCTTGCTTTTCATATGTGACGTTCAGTGATGTTGGATATCAGCACTGTGTCTTTTCTGTGTCGCTACAGACAGTAATGGGTTGAAGTGGAGGTAGTGTGGCCGAGTGGTCTAAGGCGCTGGATTTAGGCTCCAGTCTCTCAGGAGGCGTGGGTTCAAATCCCACCACTGCCAAGCTTAGCTCCTGTAACTTGGAGTTTCTAGCCCTAAACTGGCTGTCGGAGCAGGAGGTTGTAAGAGAGCCCTCTCTGTCAGCATTTACATTGGGAGGTGGTCATGATAAGCTCCTGGGTTTTGCAAGTCCACTCAATTTTGCCAAAATTTCCCATCCATTTAAAAATAAGAAATTGGTGTGAAATCAGTGAAATACACTTTTAAAGTCACCATCACTAACGGGAAGCAGAGTGGCGCAGCGGAAGCGTGCTGGGCCCATAACCCAGAGGTCGATGGATCGAAATCATCCTCTGCTAATTAATGCATTGTTCAGGGCTTCTCTATGTGGTAGACTATTACCAAGAGTTGCCCAGCAACATCCTCCAGTAATCAAAATGGCCAGAGTTTTTGGTTTTCACCATTTGGAAAGACACCTGGGAAATTCTTGCTCTTCATATGTGACGTTCAATGATGTCGGATATCAGCACTGTGTCTTTTCGGTGTCGCTGCAGACAGTGATGGGCTGAGGTGGAGGTAGTGTGGCCGAGTGGTCTAAGGCGCTGGATTAAGGCTCCAGTCTCTCAGGAGGCGTGGGTTCAAATCCCACCACTGCCAAGATTAACTCCTGCAGCTTGGAGTTTCTAGCCCTAAACCGGGTATCAGAGTAAGAGGTCCCTCTCTGTCAGCCTTTATGGAGTGGAGGTTGTTATGACAAGCTATTGGATTTTGCAAGTCCACTCAATTTTGCCAAAATTTCAAAGGCATTTAAAGATAAGAAATTGGTGTGAAATCAGTGAAATACACTTTTAAAGTCACTAACGGAAAGCAGAGTGGCGCAGCGGAAGCGTGCTGGGCCCATAACCCAGAGGTCGATGGATCGAAACCATCCTCTGCTAATTAATGCGTTGTTCAGGCCTTCTCTGTGTGGTAGACTGGTATCAAGAGTTGCCCAGCAACATCTTCCGCTGATTAAGAAGCCCATATCAGTGGTGGCCGAAGCCAAATATTTAGGAAGACCCCTGGAAAATTCTTGCTCTTCACATTGGACGTTCAATAATTTTGGATATCAGTTCTGTTTCTTTTCAGTGTCGCTACAGGCATGGATGGCTTGAAATGGAGGTAGTGTGGCCGAGCGGTCTAAGGCGCTGGATTAAGGCTCCAGTCTCTCAGGAGGCGTGGGTTCAAATCCCACCACTGCCACTTTGAGTTTCAAACTCTAAACTGGGTATCATAGCAGGAACTTGTAAGTGATCCCTCTCTGTCAGCCATTACAGAGTGGAAGTCCACCCCTTTTGGCCGAAATTTCCAGACATTTAAAAATAAGAAATTGGTGTGAAATCAGTGAAATACACTTTTAAAATCACCATCACTAACGGAAAGCAGAGTGGCGCAGCGGAAGCGTGCTGGGCCCATAACCCAGAGGTCGATGGATCGAAACCATCCTCTGCTAATTAATGCGTTGTTCAGGCCTTCTCTATGTGGTAAACTGTTACCAAGAGTTGCCCAGCAACATCCTCCAATGGTCCAAGGTGATTATTTTGGTTTTCACCATTTGGAAAGACACCTGGGTAATTCTTGCTTTTCATATGTGACGTTCAATGATGTTGGATATCAGCACTGTGTCTTTTCTGTGTCGCTACAGACAGTAATGGGTTGAAGTGGAGGTAGTGTGGCCGAGTGGTCTAAGGCGCTGGATTTAGGCTCCAGTCTCTCAGGAGGCGTGGGTTCAAATCCCACCACTGCCAAGCTTAGCTCCTGTAACTTGGAGTTTTTAGCCCTAAACTGGCTGTCGGAGCAGGAGGTTGTAAGAGAGCCCTCTCTGTCAGCATTTACATTGGGAGGTGGTCATGATAAGCCCCTGGGTTTTGCAAGTCCACTCAATTTTGCCAAAATTTCCCATCCATTTAAAAATAAGAAATTGGTGTGAAATCAGTGAAATACACTTTTAAAGTCACCATCACTAACGGGAAGCAGAGTGGCGCAGCGGAAGCGTGCTGGGCCCATAACCCAGAGGTCGATGGATCGAAACCATCCTCTGCTAATTAATGCGTTGTTCAGGGCTTCTCTATGTGGTCAACTGTTACCAAGAGTTGCCCAGCAACATCCTCCAGTAATCAAAATGGCCAGAGTTTTTGGTTTTCACCATTTGGAAAGACACCTGGGAAATTCTTGCTCTTCATATGTGACGTTCAATAATGTCGGATATCAGCACTGTGTCTTTTCGGTGTCGCTGCAGACAGTGATGGGCTGAGGTGGAGGTAGTGTGGCCGAGTGGTCTAAGGCGCTGGATTAAGGCTCCAGTCTCTCAGGAGGCGTGGGTTCAAATCCCACCACTGCCAAGATTAACTCCTGCAGTTTGGAGTTTCTAGCCCTAAACCGGGTATCAGAGTAAGAGGTCCCTCTCTGTCAGCCTTTATGGAGTGGAGGTTGTTATGACAAGCTATTGGATTTTGCAAGTCCACTCAATTTTGCCAAAATTTCAAAGGCATTTAAAGATAAGAAATTGGTGTGAAATCAGTGAAATACAGTTTTAAAGTCACTAACAGAAAGCAGAGTGGCGCAGCGGAAGCGTGCTGGGCCCATAACCCAGAGGTCGGTGGATCGAAACCATCCTCTGCTAATTAATGCGTTGTTCAGGCCTTCTCTGTGTGGTAGACTGGTATCAAGAGTTGCCCAGCAACATCCTCCGCTGATTAAGAAGCCCATATCAGTGGTGGCCAAAGCCAAATATTTAGGAAGACCCCTGGAAAATTCTTGCTCTTCACATTGGACGTTCAATAATTTTGGATATCAGTTCTGTTTCTTTTCAGTGTCGCTACAGGCATGGATGGCTTGAAATGGAGGTAGTGTGGCCGAGCGGTCTAAGGCGCTGGATTAAGGCTCCAGTCTCTCAGGAGGCGTGGGTTCAAATCCCACCACTGCCACTTTGAGTTTCAAACTCTAAACTGGGTATCATAGCAGGAAGTTGTAAGTGATCCCTCTCTGTCAGCCATTACAGAGTGGAAGTCCACCCCTTTTGGCCGAAATTTCCAGACATTTAAAAATAAGAAATTGGTGTGAAATCAGTGAAATACACTTTTAAAATCACCATCACTAACGGAAAGCAGAGTGGCGCAGCGGAAGCGTGCTGGGCCCATAACCCAGAGGTCGATGGATCGAAACCATCCTCTGCTAATTAATGCGTTGTTCAGGCCTTCTCTATGTGGTAAACTGTTACCAAGAGTTGCCCAGCAACATCCTCCAATGGTCCAAGGTGATTATTTTGGTTTTCACCATTTGGAAAGACACCTGGGTAATTCTTGCTTTTCATATGTGACGTTCAATGATGTTGGATATCAGCACTGTGTCTTTTCTGTGTCGCTACAGACAGTAATGGGTTGAAGTGGAGGTAGTGTGGCCGAGTGGTCTAAGGCGCTGGATTTAGGCTCCAGTCTCTCAGGAGGCGTGGGTTCAAATCCCACCACTGCCAAGCTTAGCTCCTGTAACTTGGAGTTTCTAGCCCTAAACTGGCTGTCGGAGCAGGAGGTTGTAAGAGAGCCCTCTCTGTCAGCATTTACATTGGGAGGTGGTCATGATAAGCTCCTGGGTTTTGCAAGTCCACTCAATTTTGCCAAAATTTCCCATCCATTTAAAAATAAGAAATTGGTGTGAAATCAGTGAAATACACTTTTAAAGTCACCATCACTAACGGGAAGCAGAGTGGCGCAGCGGAAGCGTGCTGGGCCCATAACCCAGAGGTCGATGGATCGAAACCATCCTCTGCTAATTAATGCATTGTTCAGGGCTTCTCTATGTGGTAGACTATTACCAAGAGTTGCCCAGCAACATCCTCCAGTAATCAAAATGGCCAGAGTTTTTGGTTTTCACCATTTGGAAAGACACCTGGGAAATTCTTGCTCTTCATATGTGACGTTCAATAATGTCGGATATCAGCACTGTGTCTTTTCGGTGTCGCTGCAGACAGTGATGGGCTGAGGTGGAGGTAGTGTGGCCGAGTGGTCTAAGGCGCTGGATTAAGGCTCCAGTCTCTCAGGAGGCGTGGGTTCAAATCCCACCACTGCCAAGATTAACTCCTGCAGTTTGGAGTTTCTAGCCCTAAACCGGGTATCAGAGTAAGAGGTCCCTCTCTGTCAGCCTTTATGGAGTGGAGGTTGTTATGACAAGCTATTGGATTTTGCAAGTCCACTCAATTTTGCCAAAATTTCAAAGGCATTTAAAGATAAGAAATTGGTGTGAAATCAGTGAAATACAGTTTTAAAGTCACTAACAGAAAGCAGAGTGGCGCAGCGGAAGCGTGCTGGGCCCATAACCCAGAGGTCGGTGGATCGAAACCATCCTCTGCTAATTAATGCGTTGTTCAGGCCTTCTCTGTGTGGTAGACTGGTATCAAGAGTTGCCCAGCAACATCTTCCGCTGATTAAGAAGCCCATATCAGTGGTGGCCGAAGCCAAATATTTAGGAAGACCCCTGGAAAATTCTTGCTCTTCACATTGGACGTTCAATAATTTTGGATATCAGTTCTGTTTCTTTTCAGTGTCGCTACAGGCATGGATGGCTTGAAATGGAGGTAGTGTGGCCGAGCGGTCTAAGGCGCTGGATTAAGGCTCCAGTCTCTCAGGAGGCGTGGGTTCAAATCCCACCACTGCCACTTTGAGTTTCAAACTCTAAACTGGGTATCATAGCAGGAAGTTGTAAGTGATCCCTCTCTGTCAGCCATTACAGAGTGGAAGTCCACCCCTTTTGGCCGAAATTTCCAGACATTTAAAAATAAGAAATTGGTGTGAAATCAGTGAAATACACTTTTAAAATCACCATCACTAACGGAAAGCAGAGTGGCGCAGCGGAAGCGTGCTGGGCCCATAACCCAGAGGTCGATGGATCGAAACCATCCTCTGCTAATTAATGCGTTGTTCAGGCCTTCTCTATGTGGTAAACTGTTACCAAGAGTTGCCCAGCAACATCCTCCAATGGTCCAAGGTGATTATTTTGGTTTTCACCATTTGGAAAGACACCTGGGTAATTCTTGCTTTTCATATGTGACGTTCAATGATGTTGGATATCAGCACTGTGTCTTTTCTGTGTCGCTACAGACAGTAATGGGTTGAAGTGGAGGTAGTGTGGCCGAGTGGTCTAAGGCGCTGGATTTAGGCTCCAGTCTCTCAGGAGGCGTGGGTTCAAATCCCACCACTGCCAAGCTTAGCTCCTGTAACTTGGAGTTTCTAGCCCTAAACTGGCTGTCGGAGCAGGAGGTTGTAAGAGAGCCCTCTCTGTCAGCATTTACATTGGGAGGTGGTCATGATAAGCTCCTGGGTTTTGCAAGTCCACTCAATTTTGCCAAAATTTCCCATCCATTTAAAAATAAGAAATTGGTGTGAAATCAGTGAAATACACTTTTAAAGTCACCATCACTAACGGGAAGCAGAGTGGCGCAGCGGAAGCGTGCTGGGCCCATAACCCAGAGGTCGATGGATCGAAACCATCCTCTGCTAATTAATGCATTGTTCAGGGCTTCTCTATGTGGTAGACTATTACCAAGAGTTGCCCAGCAACATCCTCCAGTAATCAAAATGGCCAGAGTTTTTGGTTTTCACCATTTGGAAAGACACCTGGGAAATTCTTGCTCTTCATATGTGACGTTCAATAATGTCGGATATCAGCACTGTGTCTTTTCGGTGTCGCTGCAGACAGTGATGGGCTGAGGTGGAGGTAGTGTGGCCGAGTGGTCTAAGGCGCTGGATTAAGGCTCCAGTCTCTCAGGAGGCGTGGGTTCAAATCCCACCACTGCCAAGATTAACTCCTGCAGTTTGGAGTTTCTAGCCCTAAACCGGGTATCAGAGTAAGAGGTCCCTCTCTGTCAGCCTTTATGGAGTGGAGGTTGTTATGACAAGCTATTGGATTTTGCAAGTCCACTCAATTTTGCCAAAATTTCAAAGGCATTTAAAGATAAGAAATTGGTGTGAAATCAGTGAAATACAGTTTTAAAGTCACTAACAGAAAGCAGAGTGGCGCAGCGGAAGCGTGCTGGGCCCATAACCCAGAGGTCGATGGATCGAAACCATCCTCTGCTAATTAATGCGTTGTTCAGGCCTTCTCTATGTGGTAAACTGTTACCAAGAGTTGCCCAGCAACATCCTCCAATGGTCCAAGGTGATTATTTTGGTTTTCACCATTTGGAAAGACACCTGGGTAATTCTTGCTTTTCATATGTGACGTTCAATGATGTTGGATATCAGCACTGTGTCTTTTCTGTGTCGCTACAGACAGTAATGGGTTGAAGTGGAGGTAGTGTGGCCGAGTGGTCTAAGGCGCTGGATTTAGGCTCCAGTCTCTCAGGAGGCGTGGGTTCAAATCCCACCACTGCCAAGCTTAGCTCCTGTAACTTGGAGTTTTTAGCCCTAAACTGGCTGTCGGAGCAGGAGGTTGTAAGAGAGCCCTCTCTGTCAGCATTTACATTGGGAGGTGGTCATGATAAGCTCCTGGGTTTTGCAAGTCCACTCAATTTTGCCAAAATTTCCCATCCATTTAAAAATAAGAAATTGGTGTCAAATCAGTGAAATACACTTTTAAAGTCACCATCACTAACGGGAAGCAGAGTGGCGCAGCGGAAGCGTGCTGGGCCCATAACCCAGAGGTCGATGGATCGAAACCATCCTCTGCTAATTAATGCGTTGTTCAGGCCTTCTCTGTGTGGTAGACTGGTACCAAGAGTTGCCCAGCAACATCCTCCGCTGATTAAGAAGCCCATATCAGTGGTGGCCGAAGCCAAATATTTAGGAAGACCCCTGGAAAATTCTTGCTCTTCACATTGGACGTTCAATAATGTTGGATATCAGTTCTGTTTCTTTTCAGTGTCGCTACAGGCATGGATGGCTTGAAATGGAGGTAGTGTGGCCGAGCGGTCTAAGGCGCTGGATTAAGGCTCCAGTCTCTCAGGAGGCGTGGGTTCAAATCCCACCACTGCCACTTTGAGTTTCAAACTCTAAACTGGGTATCATAGCAGGAAGTTTTAAGTGATCCCTCTCTGTCAGCCATTACAGAGTGGAAGTCCACCCCTTTTGGCCGAAATTTCCAGACATTTAAAAATAAGAAATTGGTGTGAAATCAGTGAAATACACTTTTAAAATCACCATCACTAACGGGAAGCAGAGTGGCGCAGCGGAAGCGTGCTGGGCCCATAACCCAGAGGTCGATGGATCGAAACCATCCTCTGCTAATTAATGCGTTGTTCAGGCCTTCTCTGTGTGGTAGACTATTACCAAGAGTTGCCCAGCAACATCCTCCAATGGTCCAAGGTGATTATTTTGGTTTTCACCATTTGGAAAGACACCTGGGTAATTCTTGCTTTTCATATGTGACGTTCAATGATGTTGGATATCAGCACTGTGTCTTTTCTGTGTCGCTACAGACAGTAATGGGTTGAAGTGGAGGTAGTGTGGCCGAGTGGTCTAAGGCGCTGGATTTAGGCTCCAGTCTCTCAGGAGGCGTGGGTTCAAATCCCGCCACTGCCAAGATTAACTCCTGCAGCTTGGAGTTTCTAGCCCTAAACCGGGTATCAGAGTAAGAGGTCCCTCTCTGTCAGCCTTTATGGAGTGGAGGTTGTTATGACAAGCTATTGGATTTTGCAAGTCCACTCAATTTTGCCAAAATTTCAAAGGCATTTAAAGATAAGAAATTGGTGTGAAATCAGTGAAATACAGTTTTAAAGTCACTAACGGAAAGCAGAGTGGCGCAGCGGAAGCGTGCTGGGCCCATAACCCAGAGGTCGATGGATCGAAACCATCCTCTGCTAATTAATGCGTTGTTCAGGCCTTCTCTGTGTGGTAGACTGGTATCAAGAGTTGCCCAGCAACATCTTCCGCTGATTAAGAAGCCCATATCAGTGGTGGCCGAAGCCAAATATTTAGGAAGACCCCTGGAAAATTCTTGCTCTTCACATTGGACGTTCAATAATTTTGGATATCAGTTCTGTTTCTTTTCAGTGTCGCTACAGGCATGGATGGCTTGAAATGGAGGTAGTGTGGCCGAGCGGTCTAAGGCGCTGGATTAAGGCTCCAGTCTCTCAGGAGGCGTGGGTTCAAATCCCACCACTGCCACTTTGAGTTTCAAACTCTAAACTGGGTATCATAGCAGGAAGTTGTAAGTGATCCCTCTCTGTCAGCCATTACAGAGTGGAAGTCCACCCCTTTTGGCCGAAATTTCCAGACATTTAAAAATAAGAAATTGGTGTGAAATCAGTGAAATACACTTTTAAAATCACCATCACTAACGGAAAGCAGAGTGGCGCAGCGGAAGCGTGCTGGGCCCATAACCCAGAGGTCGATGGATCGAAACCATCCTCTGCTAATTAATGCGTTGTTCAGGCCTTCTCTATGTGGTAAACTGTTACCAAGAGTTGCCCAGCAACATCCTCCAATGGTCCAAGGTGATTATTTTGGTTTTCACCATTTGGAAAGACACCTGGGTAATTCTTGCTTTTCATATGTGACGTTCAATGATGTTGGATATCAGCACTGTGTCTTTTCTGTGTCGCTACAGACAGTAATGGGTTGAAGTGGAGGTAGTGTGGCCGAGTGGTCTAAGGTGCTGGATTTAGGCTCCAGTCTCTCAGGAGGCGTGGGTTCAAATCCCGCCACTGCCAAGCTTAGCTCCTGTAACTTGGGTTTTCTAGCCCTAAACTGGCTGTCGGAGCAGGAGGTTGTAAGAGAGCCCTCTCTGTCAGCATTTACATTGGGAGGTGGTCATGATAAGCTCCTGGGTTTTGCAAGTCCACTCAATTTTGCCAAAATTTCCCATCCATTTAAAAATAAGAAATTGGTGTCAAATCAGTGAAATACACTTTTAAAGTCACCATCACTAACGGGAAGCAGAGTGGCGCAGCGGAAGCGTGCTGGGCCCATAACCCAGAGGTCGATGGATCGAAACCATCCTCTGCTAATTAATGCGTTGTTCAGGCCTTCTCTGTGTGGTAGACTGTTACCAAGAGTTGCCCAGCAACATCCTCCAATGGTCCAAGGTGATTATTTTGGTTTTCACCATTTGGAAAGACACCTGGGTAATTCTTGCTTTTCATATGTGACGTTCAATGATGTTGGATATCAGCACTGTGTCTTTTCTGTGTCGCTACAGACAGTAATGGGTTGAAGTGGAGGTAGTGTGGCCGAGTGGTCTAAGGTGCTGGATTTAGGCTCCAGTCTCTCAGGAGGCGTGGGTTCAAATCCCGCCACTGCCAAGCTTAGCTCCTGTAACTTGGGTTTTCTAGCCCTAAACTGGCTGTCGGAGCAGGAGGTTGTAAGAGAGCCCTCTCTGTCAGCATTTACATTGGGAGGTGGTCATGATAAGCTCCTGGGTTTTGCAAGTCCACTCAATTTTGCCAAAATTTCCCATCCATTTAAAAATAAGAAATTGGTGTCAAATCAGTGAAATACACTTTTAAAGTCACCATCACTAACGGGAAGCAGAGTGGCGCAGCGGAAGCGTGCTGGGCCCATAACCCAGAGGTCGATGGATCGAAACCATCCTCTGCTAATTAATGCGTTGTTCAGGCCTTCTCTGTGTGGTAGACTGTTACCAAGAGTTGCCCAGCAACATCCTCCAATGGTCCAAGGTGATTATTTTGGTTTTCACCATTTGGAAAGACACCTGGGTAATTCTTGCTTTTCATATGTGACGTTCAATGATGTTGGATATCAGCACTGTGTCTTTTCTGTGTCGCTACAGACAGTAATGGGTTGAAGTGGAGGTAGTGTGGCCGAGTGGTCTAAGGTGCTGGATTTAGGCTCCAGTCTCTCAGGAGGCGTGGGTTCAAATCCCACCACTGCCAAGCTTAGCTCCTGTAACTTGGAGTTTCTAGCCCTAAACCGGGTATCAGAGTAAGAGGTCCCTCTCTGTCAGCCTTTATGGAGTGGAGGTTGTTATGACAAGCTATTGGATTTTGCAAGTCCACTCAATTTTGCCAAAATTTCAAAGGCATTTAAAGATAAGAAATTGGTGTGAAATCAGTGAAATACAGTTTTAAAGTCACTAACGGAAAGCAGAGTGGCGCAGCGGAAGCGTGCTGGGCCCATAACCCAGAGGTCGATGGATCGAAACCATCCTCTGCTAATTAATGCGTTGTTCAGGCCTTCTCTGTGTGGTAGACTGGTATCAAGAGTTGCCCAGCAACATCTTCCGCTGATTAAGAAGCCCATATCAGTGGTGGCCGAAGCCAAATATTTAGGAAGACCCCTGGAAAATTCTTGCTCTTCACATTGGACGTTCAATAATTTTGGATATCAGTTCTGTTTCTTTTCAGTGTCGCTACAGGCATGGATGGCTTGAAATGGAGGTAGTGTGGCCGAGCGGTCTAAGGCGCTGGATTAAGGCTCCAGTCTCTCAGGAGGCGTGGGTTCAAATCCCACCACTGCCACTTTGAGTTTCAAACTCTAAACTGGGTATCATAGCAGGAAGTTGTAAGTGATCCCTCTCTGTCAGCCATTACAGAGTGGAAGTCCACCCCTTTTGGCCGAAATTTCCAGACATTTAAAAATAAGAAATTGGTGTGAAATCAGTGAAATACACTTTTAAAATCACCATCACTAACGGAAAGCAGAGTGGCGCAGCGGAAGCGTGCTGGGCCCATAACCCAGAGGTCGATGGATCGAAACCATCCTCTGCTAATTAATGCGTTGTTCAGGCCTTCTCTATGTGGTAAACTGTTACCAAGAGTTGCCCAGCAACATCCTCCAATGGTCCAAGGTGATTATTTTGGTTTTCACCATTTGGAAAGACACCTGGGTAATTCTTGCTTTTCATATGTGACGTTCAATGATGTTGGATATCAGCACTGTGTCTTTTCTGTGTCGCTACAGACAGTAATGGGTTGAAGTGGAGGTAGTGTGGCCGAGTGGTCTAAGGTGCTGGATTTAGGCTCCAGTCTCTCAGGAGGCGTGGGTTCAAATCCCGCCACTGCCAAGCTTAGCTCCTGTAACTTGGGTTTTCTAGCCCTAAACTGGCTGTCGGAGCAGGAGGTTGTAATAGAGCCCTCTCTGTCAGCATTTACATTGGGAGGTGGTCATGATAAGCTCCTGGGTTTTGCAAGTCCACTCAATTTTGCCAAAATTTCCCATCCATTTAAAAATAAGAAATTGGTGTCAAATCAGTGAAATACACTTTTAAAGTCACCATCACTAACGGGAAGCAGAGTGGCGCAGCGGAAGCGTGCTGGGCCCATAACCCAGAGGTCGATGGATCGAAACCATCCTCTGCTAATTAATGCGTTGTTCAGGCCTTCTCTGTGTGGTAGACTGGTACCAAGAGTTGCCCAGCAACATCCTCCGCTGATTAAGAAGCCCATATCAGTGGTGGCCGAAGCCAAATATTTAGGAAGACCCCTGGAAAATTCTTGCTCTTCACATTGGACGTTCAATAATGTTGGATATCAGTTCTGTTTCTTTTCAGTGTCGCTACAGGCATGGATGGCTTGAAATGGAGGTAGTGTGGCCGAGCGGTCTAAGGCGCTGGATTAAGGCTCCAGTCTCTCAGGAGGCGTGGGTTCAAATCCCACCACTGCCACTTTGAGTTTCAAACTCTAAACTGGGTATCATAGCAGGAAGTTTTAAGTGATCCCTCTCTGTCAGCCATTACAGAGTGGAAGTCCACCCCTTTTGGCCGAAATTTCCAGACATTTAAAAATAAGAAATTGGTGTGAAATCAGTGAAATACACTTTTAAAATCACCATCACTAACGGGAAGCAGAGTGGCGCAGCGGAAGCGTGCTGGGCCCATAACCCAGAGGTCGATGGATCGAAACCATCCTCTGCTAATTAATGCGTTGTTCAGGCCTTCTCTGTGTGGTAGACTATTACCAAGAGTTGCCCAGCAACATCCTCCAATGGTCCAAGGTGATTATTTTGGTTTTCACCATTTGGAAAGACACCTGGGTAATTCTTGCTTTTCATATGTGACGTTCAATGATGTTGGATATCAGCACTGTGTCTTTTCTGTGTCGCTACAGACAGTAATGGGTTGAAGTGGAGGTAGTGTGGCCGAGTGGTCTAAGGCGCTGGATTTAGGCTCCAGTCTCTCAGGAGGCGTGGGTTCAAATCCCACCACTGCCAAGCTTAGCTCCTGTAACTTGGAGTTTCTAGCCCTAAACTGGCTGTCGGAGCAGGAGGTTGTAAGAGAGCCCTCTCTGTCAGCATTTACATTGGGAGGTGGTCATGATAAGCTCCTGGGTTTTGCAAGTCCACTCAATTTTGCCAAAATTTCCCATCCATTTAAAAATAAGAAATTGGTGTGAAATCAGTGAAATACACTTTTAAAATCACCATCACTAACGGAAAGCAGAGTGGCGCAGCGGAAGCGTGCTGGGCCCATAACCCAGAGGTCGATGGATCGAAACCATCCTCTGCTAATTAATGCGTTGTTCAGGGCTTCTCTATGTGGTAAACTGTTACCAAGAGTTGCCCAGCAACATCCTCCAGTAATCAAAATGGCCAGAGTTTTTGGTTTTCATCATTTGGAAAGACACCTGGGAAATTCTTGCTCTTCATATGTGACGTTCAATAATGTCGGATATCAGCACTGTCTTTTCGGTGTCGCTGCAGACAGTGATGGGCTGAGGTGGAGGTAGTGTGGCCGAGTGGTCTAAGGCGCTGGATTAAGGCTCCAGTCTCTCAGGAGGCGTGGGTTCAAATCCCACCACTGCCAAGATTAACTCCTGCAGCTTGGAGTTTCTAGCCCTAAACCGGGTATCAGAGTAAGAGGTCCCTCTCTGTCAGCCTTTATGGAGTGGAGGTTGTTATGACAAGCTATTGGATTTTGCAAGTCCACTCAATTTTGCCAAAATTTCAAAGGCATTTAAAGATAAGAAATTGGTGTGAAATCAGTGAAATACACTTTTAAAGTCACTAACGGAAAGCAGAGTGGCGCAGCGGAAGCGTGCTGGGCCCATAACCCAGAGGTCGATGGATCGAAACCATCCTCTGCTAATTAATGCGTTGTTCAGGCCTTCTCTGTGTGGTAGACTGGTACCAAGAGTTGCCCAGCAACATCCTCCGCTGATTAAGAAGCCCATATCAGTGGTGGCCAAAGCCAAATATTTAGGAAGACCCCTGGAAAATTCTTGCTCTTCACATTGGACGTTCAATAATGTTGGATATCAGTTCTGTTTCTTTTCAGTGTCGCTACAGGCATGGATGGCTTGAAATGGAGGTAGTGTGGCCGAGCGGTCTAAGGCGCTGGATTAAGGCTCCAGTGGGTTCAAATCCCACCACTGCCACTTTGAGTTTCAAACTCTAAACTGGGTATCATAGCAGGAAGTTTTAAGTGATCCCTCTCTGTCAGCCATTACAGAGTGGAAGTCCACCCCTTTTGGCCGAAATTTCCAGACATTTAAAAATAAGAAATTGGTGTGAAATCAGTGAAATACACTTTTAAAATCACCATCACTAACGGGAAGCAGAGTGGCGCAGCGGAAGCGTGCTGGGCCCATAACCCAGAGGTCGATGGATCGAAACCATCCTCTGCTAATTAATGCGTTGTTCAGGCCTTCTCTGTGTGGTAGACTATTACCAAGAGTTGCCCAGCAACATCCTCCAATGGTCCAAGGTGATTATTTTGGTTTTCACCATTTGGAAAGACACCTGGGTAATTCTTGCTTTTCATATGTGACGTTCAATGATGTTGGATATCAGCACTGTGTCTTTTCTGTGTCGCTACAGACAGTAATGGGTTGAAGTGGAGGTAGTGTGGCCGAGTGGTCTAAGGCGCTGGATTTAGGCTCCAGTCTCTCAGGAGGCGTGGGTTCAAATCCCACCACTGCCAAGCTTAGCTCCTGTAACTTGGAGTTTCTAGCCCTAAACTGGCTGTCGGAGCAGGAGGTTGTAAGAGAGCCCTCTCTGTCAGCATTTACATTGGGAGGTGGTCATGATAAGCTCCTGGGTTTTGCAAGTCCACTCAATTTTGCCAAAATTTCCCATCCATTTAAAAATAAGAAATTGGTGTGAAATCAGTGAAATACACTTTTAAAATCACCATCACTAACGGAAAGCAGAGTGGCGCAGCGGAAGCGTGCTGGGCCCATAACCCAGAGGTCGATGGATCGAAACCATCCTCTGCTAATTAATGCGTTGTTCAGGCCTTCTCTATGTGGTAAACTGTTACCAAGAGTTGCCAAGCAACATCCTCCAGTAATCAAAATGACCAGAGTTTTTGGTTTTCACCATTTGGAAAGACACCTGGGAAATTCTTGCTCTTCATATGTGACGTTCAATAATGTCGGATATCAGCACTGTGTCTTTTCAATGTCGCTGCAGACAGTGATGGGCTGAGGTGGAGGTAGTGTGGCCGAGTGGTCTAAGGCGCTGGATTAAGGCTCCAGTCTCTCAGGAGGCGTGGGTTCAAATCCCACCACTGCCAAGATTAACTCCTGCAGCTTGGAGTTTCTAGCCCTAAACCGGGTATCAGAGTAAGAGGTCCCTCTCTGTCAGCCTTTATGGAGTGGAGGTTGTTATGACAAGCTATTGGATTTTGCAAGTCCACTCAATTTTGCCAAAATTTCAAAGGCATTTAAAGATAAGAAATTGGTGTGAAATCAGTGAAATACACTTTTGAAGTCACTAACGGAAAGCAGAGTGGCGCAGCGGAAGCGTGCTGGGCCCATAACCCAGAGGTCGATGGATCGAAACCATCCTCTGCTAATTAATGCGTTGTTCAGGCCTTCTCTGTGTGGTAGACTGGTACCAAGAGTTGCCCAGCAACATCCTCCAGTAATCAAAATGGCCAGAGTTTTTGGTTTTCATCATTTGGAAAGACACCTGGGAAATTCTTGCTCTTCATATGTGACGTTCAATAATGTCGGATATCAGCACTGTCTTTTCGGTGTCGCACTTTTAAAGTCACCATCACTAACGGGAAGCAGAGTGGCGCAGCGGAAGCGTGCTGGGCCCATAACCCAGAGGTCGATGGATCGAAACCATCCTCTGCTAATTAATGCGTTGTTCAGGCCTTCTCTGTGTGGTAGACTGGTACCAAGAGTTGCCCAGCAACATCCTCCGCTGATTAAGAAGCCCATATCAGTGGTGGCCGAAGCCAAATATTTAGGAAGACCCCTGGAAAATTCTTGCTCTTCACATTGGACGTTCAATAATGTTGGATATCAGTTCTGTTTCTTTTCAGTGTCGCTACAGGCATGGATGGCTTGAAATGGAGGTAGTGTGGCCGAGCGGTCTAAGGCGCTGGATTAAGGCTCCAGTCTCTCAGGAGGCGTGGGTTCAAATCCCACCACTGCCACTTTGAGTTTCAAACTCTAAACTGGGTATCATAGCAGGAAGTTTTAAGTGATCCCTCTCTGTCAGCCATTACAGAGTGGAAGTCCACCCCTTTTGGCCGAAATTTCCAGACATTTAAAAATAAGAAATTGGTGTGAAATCAGTGAAATACACTTTTAAAATCACCATCACTAACGGGAAGCAGAGTGGCGCAGCGGAAGCGTGCTGGGCCCATAACCCAGAGGTCGATGGATCGAAACCATCCTCTGCTAATTAATGCGTTGTTCAGGCCTTCTCTGTGTGGTAGACTATTACCAAGAGTTGCCCAGCAACATCCTCCAATGGTCCAAGGTGATTATTTTGGTTTTCACCATTTGGAAAGACACCTGGGTAATTCTTGCTTTTCATATGTGACGTTCAATGATGTTGGATATCAGCACTGTGTCTTTTCTGTGTCGCTACAGACAGTAATGGGTTGAAGTGGAGGTAGTGTGGCCGAGTGGTCTAAGGCGCTGGATTTAGGCTCCAGTCTCTCAGGAGGCGTGGGTTCAAATCCCGCCACTGCCAAGATTAACTCCTGCAGCTTGGAGTTTCTAGCCCTAAACCGGGTATCAGAGTAAGAGGTCCCTCTCTGTCAGCCTTTATGGAGTGGAGGTTGTTATGACAAGCTATTGGATTTTGCAAGTCCACTCAATTTTGCCAAAATTTCAAAGGCATTTAAAGATAAGAAATTGGTGTGAAATCAGTGAAATACAGTTTTAAAGTCACTAACGGAAAGCAGAGTGGCGCAGCGGAAGCGTGCTGGGCCCATAACCCAGAGGTCGATGGATCGAAACCATCCTCTGCTAATTAATGCGTTGTTCAGGCCTTCTCTGTGTGGTAGACTGGTATCAAGAGTTGCCCAGCAACATCTTCCGCTGATTAAGAAGCCCATATCAGTGGTGGCCGAAGCCAAATATTTAGGAAGACCCCTGGAAAATTCTTGCTCTTCACATTGGACGTTCAATAATTTTGGATATCAGTTCTGTTTCTTTTCAGTGTCGCTACAGGCATGGATGGCTTGAAATGGAGGTAGTGTGGCCGAGCGGTCTAAGGCGCTGGATTAAGGCTCCAGTCTCTCAGGAGGCGTGGGTTCAAATCCCACCACTGCCACTTTGAGTTTCAAACTCTAAACTGGGTATCATAGCAGGAAGTTGTAAGTGATCCCTCTCTGTCAGCCATTACAGAGTGGAAGTCCACCCCTTTTGGCCGAAATTTCCAGACATTTAAAAATAAGAAATTGGTGTGAAATCAGTGAAATACACTTTTAAAATCACCATCACTAACGGAAAGCAGAGTGGCGCAGCGGAAGCGTGCTGGGCCCATAACCCAGAGGTCGATGGATCGAAACCATCCTCTGCTAATTAATGCGTTGTTCAGGCCTTCTCTATGTGGTAAACTGTTACCAAGAGTTGCCCAGCAACATCCTCCAATGGTCCAAGGTGATTATTTTGGTTTTCACCATTTGGAAAGACACCTGGGTAATTCTTGCTTTTCATATGTGACGTTCAATGATGTTGGATATCAGCACTGTGTCTTTTCTGTGTCGCTACAGACAGTAATGGGTTGAAGTGGAGGTAGTGTGGCCGAGTGGTCTAAGGTGCTGGATTTAGGCTCCAGTCTCTCAGGAGGCGTGGGTTCAAATCCCGCCACTGCCAAGCTTAGCTCCTGTAACTTGGGTTTTCTAGCCCTAAACTGGCTGTCGGAGCAGGAGGTTGTAAGAGAGCCCTCTCTGTCAGCATTTACATTGGGAGGTGGTCATGATAAGCTCCTGGGTTTTGCAAGTCCACTCAATTTTGCCAAAATTTCCCATCCATTTAAAAATAAGAAATTGGTGTGAAATCAGTGAAATACAGTTTTAAAGTCACTAACGGAAAGCAGAGTGGCGCAGCGGAAGCGTGCTGGGCCCATAACCCAGAGGTCGATGGATCGAAACCATCCTCTGCTAATTAATGCGTTGTTCAGGCCTTCTCTGTGTGGTAGACTGGTATCAAGAGTTGCCCAGCAACATCTTCCGCTGATTAAGAAGCCCATATCAGTGGTGGCCGAAGCCAAATATTTAGGAAGACCCCTGGAAAATTCTTGCTCTTCACATTGGACGTTCAATAATGTTGGATATCAGTTCTGTTTCTTTTCAGTGTCGCTACAGGCATGGATGGCTTGAAATGGAGGTAGTGTGGCCGAGCGGTCTAAGGCGCTGGATTAAGGCTCCAGTCTCTCAGGAGGCGTGGGTTCAAATCCCACCACTGCCACTTTGAGTTTCAAACTCTAAACTGGGTATCATAGCAGGAAGTTTTAAGTGATCCCTCTCTGTCAGCCATTACAGAGTGGAAGTCCACCCCTTTTGGCCGAAATTTCCAGACATTTAAAAATAAGAAATTGGTGTGAAATCAGTGAAATACACTTTTAAAATCACCATCACTAACGGGAAGCAGAGTGGCGCAGCGGAAGCGTGCTGGGCCCATAACCCAGAGGTCGATGGATCGAAACCATCCTCTGCTAATTAATGCGTTGTTCAGGCCTTCTCTGTGTGGTAGACTATTACCAAGAGTTGCCCAGCAACATCCTCCAATGGTCCAAGGTGATTATTTTGGTTTTCACCATTTGGAAAGACACCTGGGTAATTCTTGCTTTTCATATGTGACGTTCAATGATGTTGGATATCAGCACTGTGTCTTTTCTGTGTCGCTACAGACAGTAATGGGTTGAAGTGGAGGTAGTGTGGCCGAGTGGTCTAAGGCGCTGGATTTAGGCTCCAGTCTCTCAGGAGGCGTGGGTTCAAATCCCACCACTGCCAAGCTTAGCTCCTGTAACTTGGAGTTTCTAGCCCTAAACTGGCTGTCGGAGCAGGAGGTTGTAAGAGAGCCCTCTCTGTCAGCATTTACATTGGGAGGTGGTCATGATAAGCTCCTGGGTTTTGCAAGTCCACTCAATTTTGCCAAAATTTCCCATCCATTTAAAAATAAGAAATTGGTGTGAAATCAGTGAAATACACTTTTAAAATCACCATCACTAACGGAAAGCAGAGTGGCGCAGCGGAAGCGTGCTGGGCCCATAACCCAGAGGTCGATGGATCGAAACCATCCTCTGCTAATTAATGCGTTGTTCAGGGCTTCTCTATGTGGTAAACTGTTACCAAGAGTTGCCCAGCAACATCCTCCAGTAATCAAAATGGCCAGAGTTTTTGGTTTTCATCATTTGGAAAGACACCTGGGAAATTCTTGCTCTTCATATGTGACGTTCAATAATGTCGGATATCAGCACTGTCTTTTCGGTGTCGCTGCAGACAGTGATGGGCTGAGGTGGAGGTAGTGTGGCCGAGTGGTCTAAGGCGCTGGATTAAGGCTCCAGTCTCTCAGGAGGCGTGGGTTCAAATCCCACCACTGCCAAGATTAACTCCTGCAGCTTGGAGTTTCTAGCCCTAAACCGGGTATCAGAGTAAGAGGTCCCTCTCTGTCAGCCTTTATGGAGTGGAGGTTGTTATGACAAGCTATTGGATTTTGCAAGTCCACTCAATTTTGCCAAAATTTCAAAGGCATTTAAAGATAAGAAATTGGTGTGAAATCAGTGAAATACACTTTTAAAGTCACTAACGGAAAGCAGAGTGGCGCAGCGGAAGCGTGCTGGGCCCATAACCCAGAGGTCGATGGATCGAAACCATCCTCTGCTAATTAATGCGTTGTTCAGGCCTTCTCTGTGTGGTAGACTGGTACCAAGAGTTGCCCAGCAACATCCTCCGCTGATTAAGAAGCCCATATCAGTGGTGGCCAAAGCCAAATATTTAGGAAGACCCCTGGAAAATTCTTGCTCTTCACATTGGACGTTCAATAATGTTGGATATCAGTTCTGTTTCTTTTCAGTGTCGCTACAGGCATGGATGGCTTGAAATGGAGGTAGTGTGGCCGAGCGGTCTAAGGCGCTGGATTAAGGCTCCAGTGGGTTCAAATCCCACCACTGCCACTTTGAGTTTCAAACTCTAAACTGGGTATCATAGCAGGAAGTTTTAAGTGATCCCTCTCTGTCAGCCATTACAGAGTGGAAGTCCACCCCTTTTGGCCGAAATTTCCAGACATTTAAAAATAAGAAATTGGTGTGAAATCAGTGAAATACACTTTTAAAATCACCATCACTAACGGGAAGCAGAGTGGCGCAGCGGAAGCGTGCTGGGCCCATAACCCAGAGGTCGATGGATCGAAACCATCCTCTGCTAATTAATGCGTTGTTCAGGCCTTCTCTGTGTGGTAGACTATTACCAAGAGTTGCCCAGCAACATCCTCCAATGGTCCAAGGTGATTATTTTGGTTTTCACCATTTGGAAAGACACCTGGGTAATTCTTGCTTTTCATATGTGACGTTCAATGATGTTGGATATCAGCACTGTGTCTTTTCTGTGTCGCTACAGACAGTAATGGGTTGAAGTGGAGGTAGTGTGGCCGAGTGGTCTAAGGCGCTGGATTTAGGCTCCAGTCTCTCAGGAGGCGTGGGTTCAAATCCCACCACTGCCAAGCTTAGCTCCTGTAACTTGGAGTTTCTAGCCCTAAACTGGCTGTCGGAGCAGGAGGTTGTAAGAGAGCCCTCTCTGTCAGCATTTACATTGGGAGGTGGTCATGATAAGCTCCTGGGTTTTGCAAGTCCACTCAATTTTGCCAAAATTTCCCATCCATTTAAAAATAAGAAATTGGTGTGAAATCAGTGAAATACACTTTTAAAATCACCATCACTAACGGAAAGCAGAGTGGCGCAGCGGAAGCGTGCTGGGCCCATAACCCAGAGGTCGATGGATCGAAACCATCCTCTGCTAATTAATGCGTTGTTCAGGCCTTCTCTATGTGGTAAACTGTTACCAAGAGTTGCCAAGCAACATCCTCCAGTAATCAAAATGACCAGAGTTTTTGGTTTTCACCATTTGGAAAGACACCTGGGAAATTCTTGCTCTTCATATGTGACGTTCAATAATGTCGGATATCAGCACTGTGTCTTTTCAATGTCGCTGCAGACAGTGATGGGCTGAGGTGGAGGTAGTGTGGCCGAGTGGTCTAAGGCGCTGGATTAAGGCTCCAGTCTCTCAGGAGGCGTGGGTTCAAATCCCACCACTGCCAAGATTAACTCCTGCAGCTTGGAGTTTCTAGCCCTAAACCGGGTATCAGAGTAAGAGGTCCCTCTCTGTCAGCCTTTATGGAGTGGAGGTTGTTATGACAAGCTATTGGATTTTGCAAGTCCACTCAATTTTGCCAAAATTTCAAAGGCATTTAAAGATAAGAAATTGGTGTGAAATCAGTGAAATACACTTTTGAAGTCACTAACGGAAAGCAGAGTGGCGCAGCGGAAGCGTGCTGGGCCCATAACCCAGAGGTCGATGGATCGAAACCATCCTCTGCTAATTAATGCGTTGTTCAGGCCTTCTCTGTGTGGTAGACTGGTACCAAGAGTTGCCCAGCAACATCCTCCAGTAATCAAAATGGCCAGAGTTTTTGGTTTTCATCATTTGGAAAGACACCTGGGAAATTCTTGCTCTTCATATGTGACGTTCAATAATGTCGGATATCAGCACTGTCTTTTCGGTGTCGCTGCAGACAGTGATGGGCTGAGGTGGAGGTAGTGTGGCCGAGTGGTCTAAGGCGCTGGATTAAGGCTCCAGTCTCTCAGGAGGCGTGGGTTCAAATCCCACCACTGCCAAGATTAACTCCTGCAGCTTGGAGTTTCTAGCCCTAAACCGGGTATCAGAGTAAGAGGTCCCTCTCTGTCAGCCTTTATGGAGTGGAGGTTGTTATGACAAGCTATTGGATTTTGCAAGTCCACTCAATTTTGCCAAAATTTCAAAGGCATTTAAAGATAAGAAATTGGTGTGAAATCAGTGAAATACACTTTTAAAGTCACTAACGGAAAGCAGAGTGGCGCAGCGGAAGCGTGCTGGGCCCATAACCCAGAGGTCGATGGATCGAAACCATCCTCTGCTAATTAATGCGTTGTTCAGGCCTTCTCTGTGTGGTAGACTGGTACCAAGAGTTGCCCAGCAACATCCTCCGCTGATTAAGAAGCCCATATCAGTGGTGGCCAAAGCCAAATATTTAGGAAGACCCCTGGAAAATTCTTGCTCTTCACATTGGACGTTCAATAATGTTGGATATCAGTTCTGTTTCTTTTCAGTGTCGCTACAGGCATGGATGGCTTGAAATGGAGGTAGTGTGGCCGAGCGGTCTAAGGCTCTGGATTAAGGCTCCAGTCTCTCAGGAGGCGTGGGTTCAAATCCCACCACTGCCACTTTGAGTTTCAAACTCTAAACTGGGTATCATAGCAGGAAGTTTTAAGTGATCCCTCTCTGTCAGCCATTACAGAGTGGAAGTCCACCCCTTTTGGCCGAAATTTCCAGACATTTAAAAATAAGAAATTGGTGTGAAATCAGTGAAATACACTTTTAAAATCACCATCACTAACGGGAAGCAGAGTGGCGCAGCGGAAGCGTGCTGGGCCCATAACCCAGAGGTCGATGGATCGAAACCATCCTCTGCTAATTAATGCGTTGTTCAGGCCTTCTCTGTGTGGTAGACTATTACCAAGAGTTGCCCAGCAACATCCTCCAATGGTCCAAGGTGATTATTTTGGTTTTCACCATTTGGAAAGACACCTGGGTAATTCTTGCTTTTCATATGTGACGTTCAATGATGTTGGATATCAGCACTGTGTCTTTTCTGTGTCGCTACAGACAGTAATGGGTTGAAGTGGAGGTAGTGTGGCCGAGTGGTCTAAGGCGCTGGATTTAGGCTCCAGTCTCTCAGGAGGCGTGGGTTCAAATCCCACCACTGCCAAGCTTAGCTCCTGTAACTTGGAGTTTCTAGCCCTAAACTGGCTGTCGGAGCAGGAGGTTGTAAGAGAGCCCTCTCTGTCAGCATTTACATTGGGAGGTGGTCATGATAAGCTCCTGGGTTTTGCAAGTCCACTCAATTTTGCCAAAATTTCCCATCCATTTAAAAATAAGAAATTGGTGTGAAATCAGTGAAATACACTTTTAAAATCACCATCACTAACGGAAAGCAGAGTGGCGCAGCGGAAGCGTGCTGGGCCCATAACCCAGAGGTCGATGGATCGAAACCATCCTCTGCTAATTAATGCGTTGTTCAGGCCTTCTCTATGTGGTAAACTGTTACCAAGAGTTGCCCAGCAACATCCTCCAGTAATCAAAATGACCAGAGTTTTTGGTTTTCACCATTTGGAAAGACACCTGGGAAATTCTTGCTCTTCATATGTGACGTTCAATAATGTCGGATATCAGCACTGTGTCTTTTCGGTGTCGCTGCAGACAGTGATGGGCTGAGGTGGAGGTAGTGTGGCCGAGTGGTCTAAGGCGCTGGATTAAGGCTCCAGTCTCTCAGGAGGCGTGGGTTCAAATCCCACCACTGCCAAGATTAACTCCTGCAGCTTGGAGTTTCTAGCCCTAAACCGGGTATCAGAGTAAGAGGTCCCTCTCTGTCAGCCTTTATGGAGTGGAGGTTGTTATGACAAGCTATTGGATTTTGCAAGTCCACTCAATTTTGCCAAAATTTCAAAGGCATTTAAAGATAAGAAATTGGTGTGAAATCAGTGAAATACAGTTTTAAAGTCACTAACGGAAAGCAGAGTGGCGCAGCGGAAGCGTGCTGGGCCCATAACCCAGAGGTCGATGGATCGAAACCATCCTCTGCTAATTAATGCGTTGTTCAGGCCTTCTCTGTGTGGTAGACTGGTATCAAGAGTTGCCCAGCAACATCTTCCGCTGATTAAGAAGCCCATATCAGTGGTGGCCGAAGCCAAATATTTAGGAAGACCCCTGGAAAATTCTTGCTCTTCACATTGGACGTTCAATAATTTTGGATATCAGTTCTGTTTCTTTTCAGTGTCGCTACAGGCATGGATGGCTTGAAATGGAGGTAGTGTGGCCGAGCGGTCTAAGGCGCTGGATTAAGGCTCCAGTCTCTCAGGAGGCGTGGGTTCAAATCCCACCACTGCCACTTTGAGTTTCAAACTCTAAACTGGGTATCATAGCAGGAAGTTGTAAGTGATCCCTCTCTGTCAGCCATTACAGAGTGGAAGTCCACCCCTTTTGGCCGAAATTTCCAGACATTTAAAAATAAGAAATTGGTGTGAAATCAGTGAAATACACTTTTAAAATCACCATCACTAACGGAAAGCAGAGTGGCGCAGCGGAAGCGTGCTGGGCCCATAACCCAGAGGTCGATGGATCGAAACCATCCTCTGCTAATTAATGCGTTGTTCAGGCCTTCTCTATGTGGTAAACTGTTACCAAGAGTTGCCCAGCAACATGGTCCAAGGTGATTATTTTGGTTTTCACCATTTGGAAAGACACCTGGGTAATTCTTGCTTTTCATATGTGACGTTCAATGATGTTGGATATCAGCACTGTGTCTTTTCTGTGTCGCTACAGACAGTAATGGGTTGAAGTGGAGGTAGTGTGGCCGAGTGGTCTAAGGTGCTGGATTTAGGCTCCAGTCTCTCAGGAGGCGTGGGTTCAAATCCCACCACTGCCAAGCTTAGCTCCTGTAACTTGGGGTTTCTAGCCCTAAACTGGCTGTCGGAGCAGGAGGTTGTAAGAGAGCCCTCTCTGTCAGCATTTACATTGGGAGGTGGTCATGATAAGCTCCTGGGTTTTGCAAGTCCACTCAATTTTGCCAAAATTTCCCATCCATTTAAAAATAAGAAATTGGTGTGAAATCAGTGAAATACACTTTTAAAGTCACCATCACTAACGGGAAGCAGAGTGGCGCAGCGGAAGCGTGCTGGGCCCATAACCCAGAGGTCGATGGATCGAAACCATCCTCTGCTAATTAATGCATTGTTCAGGGCTTCTCTATGTGGTAGACTATTACCAAGAGTTGCCCAGCAACATCCTCCAGTAATCAAAATGGCCAGAGTTTTTGGTTTTCACCATTTGGAAAGACACCTGGGAAATTCTTGCTCTTCATATGTGACGTTCAATAATGTCGGATATCAGCACTGTGTCTTTTCGGTGTCGCTGCAGACAGTGATGGGCTGAGGTGGAGGTAGTGTGGCCGAGTGGTCTAAGGCGCTGGATTAAGGCTCCAGTCTCTCAGGAGGCGTGGGTTCAAATCCCACCACTGCCAAGATTAACTCCTGCAGCTTGGAGTTTCTAGCCCTAAACCGGGTATCAGAGTAAGAGGTCCCTCTCTGTCAGCCTTTATGGAGTGGAGGTTGTTATGACAAGCTATTGGATTTTGCAAGTCCACTCAATTTTGCCAAAATTTCAAAGGCATTTAAAGATAAGAAATTGGTGTGAAATCAGTGAAATACACTTTTAAAGTCACTAACGGAATGCAGAGTGGCGCAGCGGAAGCGTGCTGGGCCCATAACCCAGAGGTCGATGGATCGAAACCATCCTCTGCTAATTAATGCGTTGTTCAGGCCTTCTCTATGTGGTAAACTGTTACCAAGAGTTGCCCAGCAACATGGTCCAAGGTGATTATTTTGGTTTTCACCATTTGGAAAGACACCTGGGTAATTCTTGCTTTTCATATGTGACGTTCAATGATGTTGGATATCAGCACTGTGTCTTTTCTGTGTCGCTACAGACAGTAATGGGTTGAAGTGGAGGTAGTGTGGCCGAGTGGTCTAAGGTGCTGGATTTAGGCTCCAGTCTCTCAGGAGGCGTGGGTTCAAATCCCGCCACTGCCAAGCTTAGCTCCTGTAACTTGGGTTTTCTAGCCCTAAACTGGCTGTCGGAGCAGGAGGTTGTAATAGAGCCCTCTCTGTCAGCATTTACATTGGGAGGTGGTCATGATAAGCTCCTGGGTTTTGCAAGTCCACTCAATTTTGCCAAAATTTCCCATCCATTTAAAAATAAGAAATTGGTGTCAAATCAGTGAAATACACTTTTAAAGTCACCATCACTAACGGGAAGCAGAGTGGCGCAGCGGAAGCGTGCTGGGCCCATAACCCAGAGGTCGATGGATCGAAACCATCCTCTGCTAATTAATGCGTTGTTCAGGCCTTCTCTGTGTGGTAGACTGGTACCAAGAGTTGCCCAGCAACATCCTCCGCTGATTAAGAAGCCCATATCAGTGGTGGCCGAAGCCAAATATTTAGGAAGACCCCTGGAAAATTCTTGCTCTTCACATTGGACGTTCAATAATGTTGGATATCAGTTCTGTTTCTTTTCAGTGTCGCTACAGGCATGGATGGCTTGAAATGGAGGTAGTGTGGCCGAGCGGTCTAAGGCGCTGGATTAAGGCTCCAGTCTCTCAGGAGGCGTGGGTTCAAATCCCACCACTGCCACTTTGAGTTTCAAACTCTAAACTGGGTATCATAGCAGGAAGTTTTAAGTGATCCCTCTCTGTCAGCCATTACAGAGTGGAAGTCCACCCCTTTTGGCCGAAATTTCCAGACATTTAAAAATAAGAAATTGGTGTGAAATCAGTGAAATACACTTTTAAAATCACCATCACTAACGGGAAGCAGAGTGGCGCAGCGGAAGCGTGCTGGGCCCATAACCCAGAGGTCGATGGATCGAAACCATCCTCTGCTAATTAATGCGTTGTTCAGGCCTTCTCTGTGTGGTAGACTATTACCAAGAGTTGCCCAGCAACATCCTCCAATGGTCCAAGGTGATTATTTTGGTTTTCACCATTTGGAAAGACACCTGGGTAATTCTTGCTTTTCATATGTGACGTTCAATGATGTTGGATATCAGCACTGTGTCTTTTCTGTGTCGCTACAGACAGTAATGGGTTGAAGTGGAGGTAGTGTGGCCGAGTGGTCTAAGGCGCTGGATTTAGGCTCCAGTCTCTCAGGAGGCGTGGGTTCAAATCCCACCACTGCCAAGCTTAGCTCCTGTAACTTGGAGTTTCTAGCCCTAAACTGGCTGTCGGAGCAGGAGGTTGTAAGAGAGCCCTCTCTGTCAGCATTTACATTGGGAGGTGGTCATGATAAGCTCCTGGGTTTTGCAAGTCCACTCAATTTTGCCAAAATTTCCCATCCATTTAAAAATAAGAAATTGGTGTGAAATCAGTGAAATACACTTTTAAAATCACCATCACTAACGGAAAGCAGAGTGGCGCAGCGGAAGCGTGCTGGGCCCATAACCCAGAGGTCGATGGATCGAAACCATCCTCTGCTAATTAATGCGTTGTTCAGGCCTTCTCTATGTGGTAAACTGTTACCAAGAGTTGCCAAGCAACATCCTCCAGTAATCAAAATGACCAGAGTTTTTGGTTTTCACCATTTGGAAAGACACCTGGGAAATTCTTGCTCTTCATATGTGACGTTCAATAATGTCGGATATCAGCACTGTGTCTTTTCAATGTCGCTGCAGACAGTGATGGGCTGAGGTGGAGGTAGTGTGGCCGAGTGGTCTAAGGCGCTGGATTAAGGCTCCAGTCTCTCAGGAGGCGTGGGTTCAAATCCCACCACTGCCAAGATTAACTCCTGCAGCTTGGAGTTTCTAGCCCTAAACCGGGTATCAGAGTAAGAGGTCCCTCTCTGTCAGCCTTTATGGAGTGGAGGTTGTTATGACAAGCTATTGGATTTTGCAAGTCCACTCAATTTTGCCAAAATTTCAAAGGCATTTAAAGATAAGAAATTGGTGTGAAATCAGTGAAATACACTTTTGAAGTCACTAACGGAAAGCAGAGTGGCGCAGCGGAAGCGTGCTGGGCCCATAACCCAGAGGTCGATGGATCGAAACCATCCTCTGCTAATTAATGCGTTGTTCAGGCCTTCTCTGTGTGGTAGACTGGTACCAAGAGTTGCCCAGCAACATCCTCCAGTAATCAAAATGGCCAGAGTTTTTGGTTTTCATCATTTGGAAAGACACCTGGGAAATTCTTGCTCTTCATATGTGACGTTCAATAATGTCGGATATCAGCACTGTCTTTTCGGTGTCGCACTTTTAAAGTCACCATCACTAACGGGAAGCAGAGTGGCGCAGCGGAAGCGTGCTGGGCCCATAACCCAGAGGTCGATGGATCGAAACCATCCTCTGCTAATTAATGCGTTGTTCAGGCCTTCTCTGTGTGGTAGACTGGTACCAAGAGTTGCCCAGCAACATCCTCCGCTGATTAAGAAGCCCATATCAGTGGTGGCCGAAGCCAAATATTTAGGAAGACCCCTGGAAAATTCTTGCTCTTCACATTGGACGTTCAATAATGTTGGATATCAGTTCTGTTTCTTTTCAGTGTCGCTACAGGCATGGATGGCTTGAAATGGAGGTAGTGTGGCCGAGCGGTCTAAGGCGCTGGATTAAGGCTCCAGTCTCTCAGGAGGCGTGGGTTCAAATCCCACCACTGCCACTTTGAGTTTCAAACTCTAAACTGGGTATCATAGCAGGAAGTTTTAAGTGATCCCTCTCTGTCAGCCATTACAGAGTGGAAGTCCACCCCTTTTGGCCGAAATTTCCAGACATTTAAAAATAAGAAATTGGTGTGAAATCAGTGAAATACACTTTTAAAATCACCATCACTAACGGGAAGCAGAGTGGCGCAGCGGAAGCGTGCTGGGCCCATAACCCAGAGGTCGATGGATCGAAACCATCCTCTGCTAATTAATGCGTTGTTCAGGCCTTCTCTGTGTGGTAGACTATTACCAAGAGTTGCCCAGCAACATCCTCCAATGGTCCAAGGTGATTATTTTGGTTTTCACCATTTGGAAAGACACCTGGGTAATTCTTGCTTTTCATATGTGACGTTCAATGATGTTGGATATCAGCACTGTGTCTTTTCTGTGTCGCTACAGACAGTAATGGGTTGAAGTGGAGGTAGTGTGGCCGAGTGGTCTAAGGCGCTGGATTTAGGCTCCAGTCTCTCAGGAGGCGTGGGTTCAAATCCCGCCACTGCCAAGATTAACTCCTGCAGCTTGGAGTTTCTAGCCCTAAACCGGGTATCAGAGTAAGAGGTCCCTCTCTGTCAGCCTTTATGGAGTGGAGGTTGTTATGACAAGCTATTGGATTTTGCAAGTCCACTCAATTTTGCCAAAATTTCAAAGGCATTTAAAGATAAGAAATTGGTGTGAAATCAGTGAAATACAGTTTTAAAGTCACTAACGGAAAGCAGAGTGGCGCAGCGGAAGCGTGCTGGGCCCATAACCCAGAGGTCGATGGATCGAAACCATCCTCTGCTAATTAATGCGTTGTTCAGGCCTTCTCTGTGTGGTAGACTGGTATCAAGAGTTGCCCAGCAACATCTTCCGCTGATTAAGAAGCCCATATCAGTGGTGGCCGAAGCCAAATATTTAGGAAGACCCCTGGAAAATTCTTGCTCTTCACATTGGACGTTCAATAATTTTGGATATCAGTTCTGTTTCTTTTCAGTGTCGCTACAGGCATGGATGGCTTGAAATGGAGGTAGTGTGGCCGAGCGGTCTAAGGCGCTGGATTAAGGCTCCAGTCTCTCAGGAGGCGTGGGTTCAAATCCCACCACTGCCACTTTGAGTTTCAAACTCTAAACTGGGTATCATAGCAGGAAGTTGTAAGTGATCCCTCTCTGTCAGCCATTACAGAGTGGAAGTCCACCCCTTTTGGCCGAAATTTCCAGACATTTAAAAATAAGAAATTGGTGTGAAATCAGTGAAATACACTTTTAAAATCACCATCACTAACGGAAAGCAGAGTGGCGCAGCGGAAGCGTGCTGGGCCCATAACCCAGAGGTCGATGGATCGAAACCATCCTCTGCTAATTAATGCGTTGTTCAGGCCTTCTCTATGTGGTAAACTGTTACCAAGAGTTGCCCAGCAACATGGTCCAAGGTGATTATTTTGGTTTTCACCATTTGGAAAGACACCTGGGTAATTCTTGCTTTTCATATGTGACGTTCAATGATGTTGGATATCAGCACTGTGTCTTTTCTGTGTCGCTACAGACAGTAATGGGTTGAAGTGGAGGTAGTGTGGCCGAGTGGTCTAAGGTGCTGGATTTAGGCTCCAGTCTCTCAGGAGGCGTGGGTTCAAATCCCACCACTGCCAAGCTTAGCTCCTGTAACTTGGGGTTTCTAGCCCTAAACTGGCTGTCGGAGCAGGAGGTTGTAAGAGAGCCCTCTCTGTCAGCATTTACATTGGGAGGTGGTCATGATAAGCTCCTGGGTTTTGCAAGTCCACTCAATTTTGCCAAAATTTCCCATCCATTTAAAAATAAGAAATTGGTGTGAAATCAGTGAAATACACTTTTAAAGTCACCATCACTAACGGGAAGCAGAGTGGCGCAGCGGAAGCGTGCTGGGCCCATAACCCAGAGGTCGATGGATCGAAACCATCCTCTGCTAATTAATGCATTGTTCAGGGCTTCTCTATGTGGTAGACTATTACCAAGAGTTGCCCAGCAACATCCTCCAGTAATCAAAATGGCCAGAGTTTTTGGTTTTCACCATTTGGAAAGACACCTGGGAAATTCTTGCTCTTCATATGTGACGTTCAATAATGTCGGATATCAGCACTGTGTCTTTTCGGTGTCGCTGCAGACAGTGATGGGCTGAGGTGGAGGTAGTGTGGCCGAGTGGTCTAAGGCGCTGGATTAAGGCTCCAGTCTCTCAGGAGGCGTGGGTTCAAATCCCACCACTGCCAAGATTAACTCCTGCAGCTTGGAGTTTCTAGCCCTAAACCGGGTATCAGAGTAAGAGGTCCCTCTCTGTCAGCCTTTATGGAGTGGAGGTTGTTATGACAAGCTATTGGATTTTGCAAGTCCACTCAATTTTGCCAAAATTTCAAAGGCATTTAAAGATAAGAAATTGGTGTGAAATCAGTGAAATACACTTTTAAAGTCACTAACGGAATGCAGAGTGGCGCAGCGGAAGCGTGCTGGGCCCATAACCCAGAGGTCGATGGATCGAAACCATCCTCTGCTAATTAATGCGTTGTTCAGGCCTTCTCTATGTGGTAAACTGTTACCAAGAGTTGCCCAGCAACATGGTCCAAGGTGATTATTTTGGTTTTCACCATTTGGAAAGACACCTGGGTAATTCTTGCTTTTCATATGTGACGTTCAATGATGTTGGATATCAGCACTGTGTCTTTTCTGTGTCGCTACAGACAGTAATGGGTTGAAGTGGAGGTAGTGTGGCCGAGTGGTCTAAGGTGCTGGATTTAGGCTCCAGTCTCTCAGGAGGCGTGGGTTCAAATCCCGCCACTGCCAAGCTTAGCTCCTGTAACTTGGGTTTTCTAGCCCTAAACTGGCTGTCGGAGCAGGAGGTTGTAATAGAGCCCTCTCTGTCAGCATTTACATTGGGAGGTGGTCATGATAAGCTCCTGGGTTTTGCAAGTCCACTCAATTTTGCCAAAATTTCCCATCCATTTAAAAATAAGAAATTGGTGTCAAATCAGTGAAATACACTTTTAAAGTCACCATCACTAACGGGAAGCAGAGTGGCGCAGCGGAAGCGTGCTGGGCCCATAACCCAGAGGTCGATGGATCGAAACCATCCTCTGCTAATTAATGCGTTGTTCAGGCCTTCTCTGTGTGGTAGACTGGTACCAAGAGTTGCCCAGCAACATCCTCCGCTGATTAAGAAGCCCATATCAGTGGTGGCCGAAGCCAAATATTTAGGAAGACCCCTGGAAAATTCTTGCTCTTCACATTGGACGTTCAATAATGTTGGATATCAGTTCTGTTTCTTTTCAGTGTCGCTACAGGCATGGATGGCTTGAAATGGAGGTAGTGTGGCCGAGCGGTCTAAGGCGCTGGATTAAGGCTCCAGTCTCTCAGGAGGCGTGGGTTCAAATCCCACCACTGCCACTTTGAGTTTCAAACTCTAAACTGGGTATCATAGCAGGAAGTTTTAAGTGATCCCTCTCTGTCAGCCATTACAGAGTGGAAGTCCACCCCTTTTGGCCGAAATTTCCAGACATTTAAAAATAAGAAATTGGTGTGAAATCAGTGAAATACACTTTTAAAATCACCATCACTAACGGGAAGCAGAGTGGCGCAGCGGAAGCGTGCTGGGCCCATAACCCAGAGGTCGATGGATCGAAACCATCCTCTGCTAATTAATGCGTTGTTCAGGCCTTCTCTGTGTGGTAGACTATTACCAAGAGTTGCCCAGCAACATCCTCCAATGGTCCAAGGTGATTATTTTGGTTTTCACCATTTGGAAAGACACCTGGGTAATTCTTGCTTTTCATATGTGACGTTCAATGATGTTGGATATCAGCACTGTGTCTTTTCTGTGTCGCTACAGACAGTAATGGGTTGAAGTGGAGGTAGTGTGGCCGAGTGGTCTAAGGCGCTGGATTTAGGCTCCAGTCTCTCAGGAGGCGTGGGTTCAAATCCCACCACTGCCAAGCTTAGCTCCTGTAACTTGGAGTTTCTAGCCCTAAACTGGCTGTCGGAGCAGGAGGTTGTAAGAGAGCCCTCTCTGTCAGCATTTACATTGGGAGGTGGTCATGATAAGCTCCTGGGTTTTGCAAGTCCACTCAATTTTGCCAAAATTTCCCATCCATTTAAAAATAAGAAATTGGTGTGAAATCAGTGAAATACACTTTTAAAATCACCATCACTAACGGAAAGCAGAGTGGCGCAGCGGAAGCGTGCTGGGCCCATAACCCAGAGGTCGATGGATCGAAACCATCCTCTGCTAATTAATGCGTTGTTCAGGGCTTCTCTATGTGGTAAACTGTTACCAAGAGTTGCCCAGCAACATCCTCCAGTAATCAAAATGGCCAGAGTTTTTGGTTTTCATCATTTGGAAAGACACCTGGGAAATTCTTGCTCTTCATATGTGACGTTCAATAATGTCGGATATCAGCACTGTCTTTTCGGTGTCGCTGCAGACAGTGATGGGCTGAGGTGGAGGTAGTGTGGCCGAGTGGTCTAAGGCGCTGGATTAAGGCTCCAGTCTCTCAGGAGGCGTGGGTTCAAATCCCACCACTGCCAAGATTAACTCCTGCAGCTTGGAGTTTCTAGCCCTAAACCGGGTATCAGAGTAAGAGGTCCCTCTCTGTCAGCCTTTATGGAGTGGAGGTTGTTATGACAAGCTATTGGATTTTGCAAGTCCACTCAATTTTGCCAAAATTTCAAAGGCATTTAAAGATAAGAAATTGGTGTGAAATCAGTGAAATACACTTTTAAAGTCACTAACGGAAAGCAGAGTGGCGCAGCGGAAGCGTGCTGGGCCCATAACCCAGAGGTCGATGGATCGAAACCATCCTCTGCTAATTAATGCGTTGTTCAGGCCTTCTCTGTGTGGTAGACTGGTACCAAGAGTTGCCCAGCAACATCCTCCGCTGATTAAGAAGCCCATATCAGTGGTGGCCAAAGCCAAATATTTAGGAAGACCCCTGGAAAATTCTTGCTCTTCACATTGGACGTTCAATAATGTTGGATATCAGTTCTGTTTCTTTTCAGTGTCGCTACAGGCATGGATGGCTTGAAATGGAGGTAGTGTGGCCGAGCGGTCTAAGGCGCTGGATTAAGGCTCCAGTGGGTTCAAATCCCACCACTGCCACTTTGAGTTTCAAACTCTAAACTGGGTATCATAGCAGGAAGTTTTAAGTGATCCCTCTCTGTCAGCCATTACAGAGTGGAAGTCCACCCCTTTTGGCCGAAATTTCCAGACATTTAAAAATAAGAAATTGGTGTGAAATCAGTGAAATACACTTTTAAAATCACCATCACTAACGGGAAGCAGAGTGGCGCAGCGGAAGCGTGCTGGGCCCATAACCCAGAGGTCGATGGATCGAAACCATCCTCTGCTAATTAATGCGTTGTTCAGGCCTTCTCTGTGTGGTAGACTATTACCAAGAGTTGCCCAGCAACATCCTCCAATGGTCCAAGGTGATTATTTTGGTTTTCACCATTTGGAAAGACACCTGGGTAATTCTTGCTTTTCATATGTGACGTTCAATGATGTTGGATATCAGCACTGTGTCTTTTCTGTGTCGCTACAGACAGTAATGGGTTGAAGTGGAGGTAGTGTGGCCGAGTGGTCTAAGGCGCTGGATTTAGGCTCCAGTCTCTCAGGAGGCGTGGGTTCAAATCCCACCACTGCCAAGCTTAGCTCCTGTAACTTGGAGTTTCTAGCCCTAAACTGGCTGTCGGAGCAGGAGGTTGTAAGAGAGCCCTCTCTGTCAGCATTTACATTGGGAGGTGGTCATGATAAGCTCCTGGGTTTTGCAAGTCCACTCAATTTTGCCAAAATTTCCCATCCATTTAAAAATAAGAAATTGGTGTGAAATCAGTGAAATACACTTTTAAAATCACCATCACTAACGGAAAGCAGAGTGGCGCAGCGGAAGCGTGCTGGGCCCATAACCCAGAGGTCGATGGATCGAAACCATCCTCTGCTAATTAATGCGTTGTTCAGGCCTTCTCTATGTGGTAAACTGTTACCAAGAGTTGCCAAGCAACATCCTCCAGTAATCAAAATGACCAGAGTTTTTGGTTTTCACCATTTGGAAAGACACCTGGGAAATTCTTGCTCTTCATATGTGACGTTCAATAATGTCGGATATCAGCACTGTGTCTTTTCAATGTCGCTGCAGACAGTGATGGGCTGAGGTGGAGGTAGTGTGGCCGAGTGGTCTAAGGCGCTGGATTAAGGCTCCAGTCTCTCAGGAGGCGTGGGTTCAAATCCCACCACTGCCAAGATTAACTCCTGCAGCTTGGAGTTTCTAGCCCTAAACCGGGTATCAGAGTAAGAGGTCCCTCTCTGTCAGCCTTTATGGAGTGGAGGTTGTTATGACAAGCTATTGGATTTTGCAAGTCCACTCAATTTTGCCAAAATTTCAAAGGCATTTAAAGATAAGAAATTGGTGTGAAATCAGTGAAATACACTTTTGAAGTCACTAACGGAAAGCAGAGTGGCGCAGCGGAAGCGTGCTGGGCCCATAACCCAGAGGTCGATGGATCGAAACCATCCTCTGCTAATTAATGCGTTGTTCAGGCCTTCTCTGTGTGGTAGACTGGTACCAAGAGTTGCCCAGCAACATCCTCCAGTAATCAAAATGGCCAGAGTTTTTGGTTTTCATCATTTGGAAAGACACCTGGGAAATTCTTGCTCTTCATATGTGACGTTCAATAATGTCGGATATCAGCACTGTCTTTTCGGTGTCGCACTTTTAAAGTCACCATCACTAACGGGAAGCAGAGTGGCGCAGCGGAAGCGTGCTGGGCCCATAACCCAGAGGTCGATGGATCGAAACCATCCTCTGCTAATTAATGCGTTGTTCAGGCCTTCTCTGTGTGGTAGACTGGTACCAAGAGTTGCCCAGCAACATCCTCCGCTGATTAAGAAGCCCATATCAGTGGTGGCCGAAGCCAAATATTTAGGAAGACCCCTGGAAAATTCTTGCTCTTCACATTGGACGTTCAATAATGTTGGATATCAGTTCTGTTTCTTTTCAGTGTCGCTACAGGCATGGATGGCTTGAAATGGAGGTAGTGTGGCCGAGCGGTCTAAGGCGCTGGATTAAGGCTCCAGTCTCTCAGGAGGCGTGGGTTCAAATCCCACCACTGCCACTTTGAGTTTCAAACTCTAAACTGGGTATCATAGCAGGAAGTTTTAAGTGATCCCTCTCTGTCAGCCATTACAGAGTGGAAGTCCACCCCTTTTGGCCGAAATTTCCAGACATTTAAAAATAAGAAATTGGTGTGAAATCAGTGAAATACACTTTTAAAATCACCATCACTAACGGGAAGCAGAGTGGCGCAGCGGAAGCGTGCTGGGCCCATAACCCAGAGGTCGATGGATCGAAACCATCCTCTGCTAATTAATGCGTTGTTCAGGCCTTCTCTGTGTGGTAGACTATTACCAAGAGTTGCCCAGCAACATCCTCCAATGGTCCAAGGTGATTATTTTGGTTTTCACCATTTGGAAAGACACCTGGGTAATTCTTGCTTTTCATATGTGACGTTCAATGATGTTGGATATCAGCACTGTGTCTTTTCTGTGTCGCTACAGACAGTAATGGGTTGAAGTGGAGGTAGTGTGGCCGAGTGGTCTAAGGCGCTGGATTTAGGCTCCAGTCTCTCAGGAGGCGTGGGTTCAAATCCCGCCACTGCCAAGATTAACTCCTGCAGCTTGGAGTTTCTAGCCCTAAACCGGGTATCAGAGTAAGAGGTCCCTCTCTGTCAGCCTTTATGGAGTGGAGGTTGTTATGACAAGCTATTGGATTTTGCAAGTCCACTCAATTTTGCCAAAATTTCAAAGGCATTTAAAGATAAGAAATTGGTGTGAAATCAGTGAAATACAGTTTTAAAGTCACTAACGGAAAGCAGAGTGGCGCAGCGGAAGCGTGCTGGGCCCATAACCCAGAGGTCGATGGATCGAAACCATCCTCTGCTAATTAATGCGTTGTTCAGGCCTTCTCTGTGTGGTAGACTGGTATCAAGAGTTGCCCAGCAACATCTTCCGCTGATTAAGAAGCCCATATCAGTGGTGGCCGAAGCCAAATATTTAGGAAGACCCCTGGAAAATTCTTGCTCTTCACATTGGACGTTCAATAATTTTGGATATCAGTTCTGTTTCTTTTCAGTGTCGCTACAGGCATGGATGGCTTGAAATGGAGGTAGTGTGGCCGAGCGGTCTAAGGCGCTGGATTAAGGCTCCAGTCTCTCAGGAGGCGTGGGTTCAAATCCCACCACTGCCACTTTGAGTTTCAAACTCTAAACTGGGTATCATAGCAGGAAGTTGTAAGTGATCCCTCTCTGTCAGCCATTACAGAGTGGAAGTCCACCCCTTTTGGCCGAAATTTCCAGACATTTAAAAATAAGAAATTGGTGTGAAATCAGTGAAATACACTTTTAAAATCACCATCACTAACGGAAAGCAGAGTGGCGCAGCGGAAGCGTGCTGGGCCCATAACCCAGAGGTCGATGGATCGAAACCATCCTCTGCTAATTAATGCGTTGTTCAGGCCTTCTCTATGTGGTAAACTGTTACCAAGAGTTGCCCAGCAACATCCTCCAATGGTCCAAGGTGATTATTTTGGTTTTCACCATTTGGAAAGACACCTGGGTAATTCTTGCTTTTCATATGTGACGTTCAATGATGTTGGATATCAGCACTGTGTCTTTTCTGTGTCGCTACAGACAGTAATGGGTTGAAGTGGAGGTAGTGTGGCCGAGTGGTCTAAGGTGCTGGATTTAGGCTCCAGTCTCTCAGGAGGCGTGGGTTCAAATCCCGCCACTGCCAAGCTTAGCTCCTGTAACTTGGGTTTTCTAGCCCTAAACTGGCTGTCGGAGCAGGAGGTTGTAAGAGAGCCCTCTCTGTCAGCATTTACATTGGGAGGTGGTCATGATAAGCTCCTGGGTTTTGCAAGTCCACTCAATTTTGCCAAAATTTCCCATCCATTTAAAAATAAGAAATTGGTGTCAAATCAGTGAAATACACTTTTAAAGTCACCATCACTAACGGGAAGCAGAGTGGCGCAGCGGAAGCGTGCTGGGCCCATAACCCAGAGGTCGATGGATCGAAACCATCCTCTGCTAATTAATGCGTTGTTCAGGCCTTCTCTGTGTGGTAGACTGGTACCAAGAGTTGCCCAGCAACATCCTCCGCTGATTAAGAAGCCCATATCAGTGGTGGCCGAAGCCAAATATTTAGGAAGACCCCTGGAAAATTCTTGCTCTTCACATTGGACGTTCAATAATGTTGGATATCAGTTCTGTTTCTTTTCAGTGTCGCTACAGGCATGGATGGCTTGAAATGGAGGTAGTGTGGCCGAGCGGTCTAAGGCGCTGGATTAAGGCTCCAGTCTCTCAGGAGGCGTGGGTTCAAATCCCACCACTGCCACTTTGAGTTTCAAACTCTAAACTGGGTATCATAGCAGGAAGTTTTAAGTGATCCCTCTCTGTCAGCCATTACAGAGTGGAAGTCCACCCCTTTTGGCCGAAATTTCCAGACATTTAAAAATAAGAAATTGGTGTGAAATCAGTGAAATACACTTTTAAAATCACCATCACTAACGGGAAGCAGAGTGGCGCAGCGGAAGCGTGCTGGGCCCATAACCCAGAGGTCGATGGATCGAAACCATCCTCTGCTAATTAATGCGTTGTTCAGGCCTTCTCTGTGTGGTAGACTATTACCAAGAGTTGCCCAGCAACATCCTCCAATGGTCCAAGGTGATTATTTTGGTTTTCACCATTTGGAAAGACACCTGGGTAATTCTTGCTTTTCATATGTGACGTTCAATGATGTTGGATATCAGCACTGTGTCTTTTCTGTGTCGCTACAGACAGTAATGGGTTGAAGTGGAGGTAGTGTGGCCGAGTGGTCTAAGGCGCTGGATTTAGGCTCCAGTCTCTCAGGAGGCGTGGGTTCAAATCCCACCACTGCCAAGCTTAGCTCCTGTAACTTGGAGTTTCTAGCCCTAAACTGGCTGTCGGAGCAGGAGGTTGTAAGAGAGCCCTCTCTGTCAGCATTTACATTGGGAGGTGGTCATGATAAGCTCCTGGGTTTTGCAAGTCCACTCAATTTTGCCAAAATTTCCCATCCATTTAAAAATAAGAAATTGGTGTGAAATCAGTGAAATACACTTTTAAAATCACCATCACTAACGGAAAGCAGAGTGGCGCAGCGGAAGCGTGCTGGGCCCATAACCCAGAGGTCGATGGATCGAAACCATCCTCTGCTAATTAATGCGTTGTTCAGGGCTTCTCTATGTGGTAAACTGTTACCAAGAGTTGCCCAGCAACATCCTCCAGTAATCAAAATGGCCAGAGTTTTTGGTTTTCATCATTTGGAAAGACACCTGGGAAATTCTTGCTCTTCATATGTGACGTTCAATAATGTCGGATATCAGCACTGTCTTTTCGGTGTCGCTGCAGACAGTGATGGGCTGAGGTGGAGGTAGTGTGGCCGAGTGGTCTAAGGCGCTGGATTAAGGCTCCAGTCTCTCAGGAGGCGTGGGTTCAAATCCCACCACTGCCAAGATTAACTCCTGCAGCTTGGAGTTTCTAGCCCTAAACCGGGTATCAGAGTAAGAGGTCCCTCTCTGTCAGCCTTTATGGAGTGGAGGTTGTTATGACAAGCTATTGGATTTTGCAAGTCCACTCAATTTTGCCAAAATTTCAAAGGCATTTAAAGATAAGAAATTGGTGTGAAATCAGTGAAATACACTTTTAAAGTCACTAACGGAAAGCAGAGTGGCGCAGCGGAAGCGTGCTGGGCCCATAACCCAGAGGTCGATGGATCGAAACCATCCTCTGCTAATTAATGCGTTGTTCAGGCCTTCTCTGTGTGGTAGACTGGTACCAAGAGTTGCCCAGCAACATCCTCCGCTGATTAAGAAGCCCATATCAGTGGTGGCCAAAGCCAAATATTTAGGAAGACCCCTGGAAAATTCTTGCTCTTCACATTGGACGTTCAATAATGTTGGATATCAGTTCTGTTTCTTTTCAGTGTCGCTACAGGCATGGATGGCTTGAAATGGAGGTAGTGTGGCCGAGCGGTCTAAGGCGCTGGATTAAGGCTCCAGTGGGTTCAAATCCCACCACTGCCACTTTGAGTTTCAAACTCTAAACTGGGTATCATAGCAGGAAGTTTTAAGTGATCCCTCTCTGTCAGCCATTACAGAGTGGAAGTCCACCCCTTTTGGCCGAAATTTCCAGACATTTAAAAATAAGAAATTGGTGTGAAATCAGTGAAATACACTTTTAAAATCACCATCACTAACGGGAAGCAGAGTGGCGCAGCGGAAGCGTGCTGGGCCCATAACCCAGAGGTCGATGGATCGAAACCATCCTCTGCTAATTAATGCGTTGTTCAGGCCTTCTCTGTGTGGTAGACTATTACCAAGAGTTGCCCAGCAACATCCTCCAATGGTCCAAGGTGATTATTTTGGTTTTCACCATTTGGAAAGACACCTGGGTAATTCTTGCTTTTCATATGTGACGTTCAATGATGTTGGATATCAGCACTGTGTCTTTTCTGTGTCGCTACAGACAGTAATGGGTTGAAGTGGAGGTAGTGTGGCCGAGTGGTCTAAGGCGCTGGATTTAGGCTCCAGTCTCTCAGGAGGCGTGGGTTCAAATCCCACCACTGCCAAGCTTAGCTCCTGTAACTTGGAGTTTCTAGCCCTAAACTGGCTGTCGGAGCAGGAGGTTGTAAGAGAGCCCTCTCTGTCAGCATTTACATTGGGAGGTGGTCATGATAAGCTCCTGGGTTTTGCAAGTCCACTCAATTTTGCCAAAATTTCCCATCCATTTAAAAATAAGAAATTGGTGTGAAATCAGTGAAATACACTTTTAAAATCACCATCACTAACGGAAAGCAGAGTGGCGCAGCGGAAGCGTGCTGGGCCCATAACCCAGAGGTCGATGGATCGAAACCATCCTCTGCTAATTAATGCGTTGTTCAGGCCTTCTCTATGTGGTAAACTGTTACCAAGAGTTGCCAAGCAACATCCTCCAGTAATCAAAATGACCAGAGTTTTTGGTTTTCACCATTTGGAAAGACACCTGGGAAATTCTTGCTCTTCATATGTGACGTTCAATAATGTCGGATATCAGCACTGTGTCTTTTCAATGTCGCTGCAGACAGTGATGGGCTGAGGTGGAGGTAGTGTGGCCGAGTGGTCTAAGGCGCTGGATTAAGGCTCCAGTCTCTCAGGAGGCGTGGGTTCAAATCCCACCACTGCCAAGATTAACTCCTGCAGCTTGGAGTTTCTAGCCCTAAACCGGGTATCAGAGTAAGAGGTCCCTCTCTGTCAGCCTTTATGGAGTGGAGGTTGTTATGACAAGCTATTGGATTTTGCAAGTCCACTCAATTTTGCCAAAATTTCAAAGGCATTTAAAGATAAGAAATTGGTGTGAAATCAGTGAAATACACTTTTGAAGTCACTAACGGAAAGCAGAGTGGCGCAGCGGAAGCGTGCTGGGCCCATAACCCAGAGGTCGATGGATCGAAACCATCCTCTGCTAATTAATGCGTTGTTCAGGCCTTCTCTGTGTGGTAGACTGGTACCAAGAGTTGCCCAGCAACATCCTCCAGTAATCAAAATGGCCAGAGTTTTTGGTTTTCATCATTTGGAAAGACACCTGGGAAATTCTTGCTCTTCATATGTGACGTTCAATAATGTCGGATATCAGCACTGTCTTTTCGGTGTCGCTGCAGACAGTGATGGGCTGAGGTGGAGGTAGTGTGGCCGAGTGGTCTAAGGCGCTGGATTAAGGCTCCAGTCTCTCAGGAGGCGTGGGTTCAAATCCCACCACTGCCAAGATTAACTCCTGCAGCTTGGAGTTTCTAGCCCTAAACCGGGTATCAGAGTAAGAGGTCCCTCTCTGTCAGCCTTTATGGAGTGGAGGTTGTTATGACAAGCTATTGGATTTTGCAAGTCCACTCAATTTTGCCAAAATTTCAAAGGCATTTAAAGATAAGAAATTGGTGTGAAATCAGTGAAATACACTTTTAAAGTCACTAACGGAAAGCAGAGTGGCGCAGCGGAAGCGTGCTGGGCCCATAACCCAGAGGTCGATGGATCGAAACCATCCTCTGCTAATTAATGCGTTGTTCAGGCCTTCTCTGTGTGGTAGACTGGTACCAAGAGTTGCCCAGCAACATCCTCCGCTGATTAAGAAGCCCATATCAGTGGTGGCCAAAGCCAAATATTTAGGAAGACCCCTGGAAAATTCTTGCTCTTCACATTGGACGTTCAATAATGTTGGATATCAGTTCTGTTTCTTTTCAGTGTCGCTACAGGCATGGATGGCTTGAAATGGAGGTAGTGTGGCCGAGCGGTCTAAGGCGCTGGATTAAGGCTCCAGTCTCTCAGGAGGCGTGGGTTCAAATCCCACCACTGCCACTTTGAGTTTCAAACTCTAAACTGGGTATCATAGCAGGAAGTTTTAAGTGATCCCTCTCTGTCAGCCATTACAGAGTGGAAGTCCACCCCTTTTGGCCGAAATTTCCAGACATTTAAAAATAAGAAATTGGTGTGAAATCAGTGAAATACACTTTTAAAATCACCATCACTAACGGGAAGCAGAGTGGCGCAGCGGAAGCGTGCTGGGCCCATAACCCAGAGGTCGATGGATCGAAACCATCCTCTGCTAATTAATGCGTTGTTCAGGCCTTCTCTGTGTGGTAGACTATTACCAAGAGTTGCCCAGCAACATCCTCCAATGGTCCAAGGTGATTATTTTGGTTTTCACCATTTGGAAAGACACCTGGGTAATTCTTGCTTTTCATATGTGACGTTCAATGATGTTGGATATCAGCACTGTGTCTTTTCTGTGTCGCTACAGACAGTAATGGGTTGAAGTGGAGGTAGTGTGGCCGAGTGGTCTAAGGCGCTGGATTTAGGCTCCAGTCTCTCAGGAGGCGTGGGTTCAAATCCCACCACTGCCAAGCTTAGCTCCTGTAACTTGGAGTTTCTAGCCCTAAACTGGCTGTCGGAGCAGGAGGTTGTAAGAGAGCCCTCTCTGTCAGCATTTACATTGGGAGGTGGTCATGATAAGCTCCTGGGTTTTGCAAGTCCACTCAATTTTGCCAAAATTTCCCATCCATTTAAAAATAAGAAATTGGTGTGAAATCAGTGAAATACACTTTTAAAATCACCATCACTAACGGAAAGCAGAGTGGCGCAGCGGAAGCGTGCTGGGCCCATAACCCAGAGGTCGATGGATCGAAACCATCCTCTGCTAATTAATGCGTTGTTCAGGCCTTCTCTATGTGGTAAACTGTTACCAAGAGTTGCCCAGCAACATCCTCCAGTAATCAAAATGACCAGAGTTTTTGGTTTTCACCATTTGGAAAGACACCTGGGAAATTCTTGCTCTTCATATGTGACGTTCAATAATGTCGGATATCAGCACTGTGTCTTTTCGGTGTCGCTGCAGACAGTGATGGGCTGAGGTGGAGGTAGTGTGGCCGAGTGGTCTAAGGCGCTGGATTAAGGCTCCAGTCTCTCAGGAGGCGTGGGTTCAAATCCCACCACTGCCAAGATTAACTCCTGCAGCTTGGAGTTTCTAGCCCTAAACCGGGTATCAGAGTAAGAGGTCCCTCTCTGTCAGCCTTTATGGAGTGGAGGTTGTTATGACAAGCTATTGGATTTTGCAAGTCCACTCAATTTTGCCAAAATTTCAAAGGCATTTAAAGATAAGAAATTGGTGTGAAATCAGTGAAATACAGTTTTAAAGTCACTAACGGAAAGCAGAGTGGCGCAGCGGAAGCGTGCTGGGCCCATAACCCAGAGGTCGATGGATCGAAACCATCCTCTGCTAATTAATGCGTTGTTCAGGCCTTCTCTGTGTGGTAGACTGGTATCAAGAGTTGCCCAGCAACATCTTCCGCTGATTAAGAAGCCCATATCAGTGGTGGCCGAAGCCAAATATTTAGGAAGACCCCTGGAAAATTCTTGCTCTTCACATTGGACGTTCAATAATTTTGGATATCAGTTCTGTTTCTTTTCAGTGTCGCTACAGGCATGGATGGCTTGAAATGGAGGTAGTGTGGCCGAGCGGTCTAAGGCGCTGGATTAAGGCTCCAGTCTCTCAGGAGGCGTGGGTTCAAATCCCACCACTGCCACTTTGAGTTTCAAACTCTAAACTGGGTATCATAGCAGGAAGTTGTAAGTGATCCCTCTCTGTCAGCCATTACAGAGTGGAAGTCCACCCCTTTTGGCCGAAATTTCCAGACATTTAAAAATAAGAAATTGGTGTGAAATCAGTGAAATACACTTTTAAAATCACCATCACTAACGGAAAGCAGAGTGGCGCAGCGGAAGCGTGCTGGGCCCATAACCCAGAGGTCGATGGATCGAAACCATCCTCTGCTAATTAATGCGTTGTTCAGGCCTTCTCTATGTGGTAAACTGTTACCAAGAGTTGCCCAGCAACATGGTCCAAGGTGATTATTTTGGTTTTCACCATTTGGAAAGACACCTGGGTAATTCTTGCTTTTCATATGTGACGTTCAATGATGTTGGATATCAGCACTGTGTCTTTTCTGTGTCGCTACAGACAGTAATGGGTTGAAGTGGAGGTAGTGTGGCCGAGTGGTCTAAGGTGCTGGATTTAGGCTCCAGTCTCTCAGGAGGCGTGGGTTCAAATCCCACCACTGCCAAGCTTAGCTCCTGTAACTTGGGGTTTCTAGCCCTAAACTGGCTGTCGGAGCAGGAGGTTGTAAGAGAGCCCTCTCTGTCAGCATTTACATTGGGAGGTGGTCATGATAAGCTCCTGGGTTTTGCAAGTCCACTCAATTTTGCCAAAATTTCCCATCCATTTAAAAATAAGAAATTGGTGTGAAATCAGTGAAATACACTTTTAAAGTCACCATCACTAACGGGAAGCAGAGTGGCGCAGCGGAAGCGTGCTGGGCCCATAACCCAGAGGTCGATGGATCGAAACCATCCTCTGCTAATTAATGCATTGTTCAGGGCTTCTCTATGTGGTAGACTATTACCAAGAGTTGCCCAGCAACATCCTCCAGTAATCAAAATGGCCAGAGTTTTTGGTTTTCACCATTTGGAAAGACACCTGGGAAATTCTTGCTCTTCATATGTGACGTTCAATAATGTCGGATATCAGCACTGTGTCTTTTCGGTGTCGCTGCAGACAGTGATGGGCTGAGGTGGAGGTAGTGTGGCCGAGTGGTCTAAGGCGCTGGATTAAGGCTCCAGTCTCTCAGGAGGCGTGGGTTCAAATCCCACCACTGCCAAGATTAACTCCTGCAGCTTGGAGTTTCTAGCCCTAAACCGGGTATCAGAGTAAGAGGTCCCTCTCTGTCAGCCTTTATGGAGTGGAGGTTGTTATGACAAGCTATTGGATTTTGCAAGTCCACTCAATTTTGCCAAAATTTCAAAGGCATTTAAAGATAAGAAATTGGTGTGAAATCAGTGAAATACACTTTTAAAGTCACTAACGGAATGCAGAGTGGCGCAGCGGAAGCGTGCTGGGCCCATAACCCAGAGGTCGATGGATCGAAACCATCCTCTGCTAATTAATGCGTTGTTCAGGCCTTCTCTGTGTGGTAGACTGGTATCAAGAGTTGCCCAGCAACATCTTCCGCTGATTAAGAAGCCCATATCAGTGGTGGCCAAAGCCAAATATTTAGGAAGACCCCTGGAAAATTCTTGCTCTTCACATTAGACGTTCAATAATTTTGGATATCAGTTCTGTTTCTTTTCAGTGTCGCTACAGGCATGGATGGCTTGAAATGGAGGTAGTGTGGCCGAGCGGTCTAAGGCGCTGGATTAAGGCTCCAGTCTCTCAGGAGGCGTGGGTTCAAATCCCACCACTGCCACTTTGAGTTTCAAACTCTAAACTGGGTCTCATAGCAGGAAGTTGTAAGTGATCCCTCTCTGTCAGCCATTACAGAGTGGAAGTCCACCCCTCTTGGCCGAAATTTCCAGACATTTAAAAATAAGAAATTGGTGTGAAATCAGTGAAATACACTTTTAAAATCACCATCACTAACGGAAAGCAGAGTGGTGCAGCGGAAGCGTGCTGGGCCCATAACCCAGAGGTCGATGGATCGAAACCATCCTCTGCTAATTAATGCGTTGTTCAGGCCTTCTCTATGTGGTAAACTGTTACCAAGAGTTGCCCAGCAACATCCTCCAATGGTCCAAGGTGATTATTTTGGTTTTCACCATTTGGAAAGACACCTGGGTAATTCTTGCTTTTCATATGTGACGTTCAATGATGTTGGATATCAGCACTGTGTCTTTTCTGTGTCGCTACAGACAGTAATGGGTTGAAGTGGAGGTAGTGTGGCCGAGTGGTCTAAGGTGCTGGATTTAGGCTCCAGTCTCTCAGGAGGCGTGGGTTCAAATCCCACCACTGCCAAGCTTAGCTCCTGTAACTTGGAGTTTCTAGCCCTAAACCGGGTATCAGAGTAAGAGGTCCCTCTCTGTCAGCCTTTATGGAGTGGAGGTTGTTATGACAAGCTATTGGATTTTGCAAGTCCACTCAATTTTGCCAAAATTTCAAAGGCATTTAAAGATAAGAAATTGGTGTGAAATCAGTGAAATACAGTTTTAAAGTCACTAACGGAAAGCAGAGTGGCGCAGCGGAAGCGTGCTGGGCCCATAACCCAGAGGTCGATGGATCGAAACCATCCTCTGCTAATTAATGCCTTGTTCAGGCCTTCTCTGTATGGTAGACTGGTACCAAGAGTTGCCCAGCAACATCCTCCGCTGATTAAGAAGCCCATATCAGTGGTGGCCAAAGCCAAATATTTAGGAAGACCCCTGGAAAATTCTTGCTCTTCACATTGGACGTTCAATAATGTTGGATATCAGTTCTGTTTCTTTTCAGTGTCGCTACAGGCATGGATGGCTTGAAATGGAGGTAGTGTGGCCGAGTGGTCTAAGGCGCTGGATTAAGGCTCCAGTCTCTCAGGAGGCGTGGGTTCAAATCCCACCACTGCCACTTTGAGTTTCAAACTCTAAACTGGGTATCATAGCAGGAAGTTGTAAGTGATCCCTCTCTGTCAGCCATTACAGAGTGGAAGTCCACCCCTTTTGGCCGAAATTTCCAGACATTTAAAAATAAGAAATTGGTGTGAAATCAGTGAAATACACTTTTAAAATCACCATCACTAACGGAAAGCAGAGTGGCCCAGCGGAAGCGTGCTGGGCCCATAACCCAGAGGTCGATGGATCGAAACCATCCTCTGCTAATTAATGCGTTGTTCAGGCCTTCTCTATGTGGTAAACTGTTACCAAGAGTTGCCCAGCAACATCCTCCAGTAATCAAAATGGCCAGAGTTTTTGGTTTTCACCATTTGGAAAGACACCTGGGAAATTCTTGCTCTTCATATGTGACGTTCAATAATGTCGGATATCAGCACTGTGTCTTTTCGGTGTCGCTGCAGACAGTGATGGGCTGAGGTGGAGGTAGTGTGGCCGAGTGGTCTAAGGCGCTGGATTAAGGCTCCAGTCTCTCAGGAGGCGTGGGTTCAAATCCCACCACTGCCAAGATTAACTCCTGCAGCTTGGAGTTTCTAGCCCTAAACCAGGTATCAGAGTAAGAGGTCCCTCTCTGTCAGCCTTTATGGAGTGGAGGTTGTTATGACAAGCTATTGGATTTTGCAAGTCCACTCAATTTTGCCAAAATTTCAAAGGCATTTAAAGATAAGAAATTGGTGTGAAATCAGTGAAATACAGTTTTAAAGTCACTAACGGAAAGCAGAGTGGCGCAGCGGAAGCGTGCTGGGCCCATAACCCAGAGGTCGATGGATCGAAACCATCCTCTGCTAATTAATGCGTTGTTCAGGCCTTCTCTGTGTGGTAGACTGGTATCAAGAGTTGCCCAGCAACATCTTCCGCTGATTAAGAAGCCCATATCAGTGGTGGCCGAAGCCAAATATTTAGGAAGACCCCTGGAAAATTCTTGCTCTTCACATTGGACGTTCAATAATTTTGGATATCAGTTCTGTTTCTTTTCAGTGTCGCTACAGGCATGGATGGCTTGAAATGGAGGTAGTGTGGCCGAGCGGTCTAAGGCGCTGGATTAAGGCTCCAGTCTCTCAGGAGGCGTGGGTTCAAATCCCACCACTGCCACTTTGAGTTTCAAACACTAAACTGGGTATCATAGCAGGAAGTTGTAAGTGATCCCTCTCTGTCAGCCATTACAGAGTGGAAGTCCACCCCTTTTGGCCGAAATTTCCAGACATTTAAAAATAAGAAATTGGTGTGAAATCAGTGAAATACACTTTTAAAATCACCATCACTAACGGAAAGCAGAGTGGCGCAGCGGAAGCGTGCTGGGCCCATAACCCAGAGGTCGATGGATCGAAACCATCCTCTGCTAATTAATGCGTTGTTCAGGCCTTCTCTATGTGGTAAACTGTTACCAAGAGTTGCCCAGCAACATCCTCCAATGGTCCAAGGTGATTATTTTGGTTTTCACCATTTGGAAAGACACCTGGGTAATTCTTGCTTTTCATATGTGACGTTCAATGATGTTGGATATCAGCACTGTGTCTTTTCTGTGTCGCTACAGACAGTAATGGGTTGAAGTGGAGGTAGTGTGGCCGAGTGGTCTAAGGTGCTGGATTTAGGCTCCAGTCTCTCAGGAGGCGTGGGTTCAAATCCCGCCACTGCCAAGCTTAGCTCCTGTAACTTGGGTTTTCTAGCCCTAAACTGGCTGTCGGAGCAGGAGGTTGTAAGAGAGCCCTCTCTGTCAGCATTTACATTGGGAGGTGGTCATGATAAGCTCCTGGGTTTTGCAAGTCCACTCAATTTTGCCAAAATTTCCCATCCATTTAAAAATAAGAAATTGGTGTCAAATCAGTGAAATACACTTTTAAAGTCACCATCACTAACGGGAAGCAGAGTGGCGCAGCGGAAGCGTGCTGGGCCCATAACCCAGAGATCGATGGATCGAAACCATCCTCTGCTAATTAATGCGTTGTTCAGGCCTTCTCTGTGTGGTAGACTGGTACCAAGAGTTGCCCAGCAACATCCTCCGCTGATTAAGAAGCCCATATCAGTGGTGGCCGAAGCCAAATATTTAGGAAGACCCCTGGAAAATTCTTGCTCTTCACATTGGACGTTCAATAATGTTGGATATCAGTTCTGTTTCTTTTCAGTGTCGCTACAGGCATGGATGGCTTGAAATGGAGGTAGTGTGGCCGAGCGGTCTAAGGCGCTGGATTAAGGCTCCAGTCTCTCAGGAGGCGTGGGTTCAAATCCCACCACTGCCACTTTGAGTTTCAAACTCTAAACTGGGTATCATAGCAGGAAGTTTTAAGTGATCCCTCTCTGTCAGCCATTACAGAGTGGAAGTCCACCCCTTTTGGCCGAAATTTCCAGACATTTAAAAATAAGAAATTGGTGTGAAATCAGTGAAATACACTTTTAAAATCACCATCACTAACGGGAAGCAGAGTGGCGCAGCGGAAGCGTGCTGGGCCCATAACCCAGAGGTCGATGGATCGAAACCATCCTCTGCTAATTAATGCGTTGTTCAGGCCTTCTCTGTGTGGTAGACTATTACCAAGAGTTGCCCAGCAACATCCTCCAATGGTCCAAGGTGATTATTTTGGTTTTCACCATTTGGAAAGACACCTGGGTAATTCTTGCTTTTCATATGTGACGTTCAATGATGTTGGATATCAGCACTGTGTCTTTTCTGTGTCGCTACAGACAGTAATGGGTTGAAGTGGAGGTAGTGTGGCCGAGTGGTCTAAGGCGCTGGATGTAGGCTCCAGTCTCTCAGGAGGCGTGGGTTCAAATCCCACCACTGCCAAGCTTAGCTCCTGTAACTTGGAGTTTCTAGCCCTAAACTGGCTGTCGGAGCAGGAGGTTGTAAGAGAGCCCTCTCTGTCAGCATTTACATTGGGAGGTGGTCATGATAAGCTCCTGGGTTTTGCAAGTCCACTCAATTTTGCCAAAATTTCCCATCCATTTAAAAATAAGAAATTGGTGTGAAATCAGTGAAATACACTTTTAAAATCACCATCACTAACGGAAAGCAGAGTGGCGCAGCGGAAGCGTGCTGGGCCCATAACCCAGAGGTCGATGGATCGAAACCATCCTCTGCTAATTAATGCGTTGTTCAGGGCTTCTCTATGTGGTAAACTGTTACCAAGAGTTGCCCAGCAACATCCTCCAGTAATCAAAATGGCCAGAGTTTTTGGTTTTCATCATTTGGAAAGACACCTGGGAAATTCTTGCTCTTCATATGTGACGTTCAATAATGTCGGATATCAGCACTGTCTTTTCGGTGTCGCTGCAGACAGTGATGGGCTGAGGTGGAGGTAGTGTGGCCGAGTGGTCTAAGGCGCTGGATTAAGGCTCCAGTCTCTCAGGAGGCGTGGGTTCAAATCCCACCACTGCCAAGATTAACTCCTGCAGCTTGGAGTTTCTAGCCCTAAACCGGGTATCAGAGTAAGAGGTCCCTCTCTGTCAGCCTTTATGGAGTGGAGGTTGTTATGACAAGCTATTGGATTTTGCAAGTCCACTCAATTTTGCCAAAATTTCAAAGGCATTTAAAGATAAGAAATTGGTGTGAAATCAGTGAAATACACTTTTAAAGTCACTAACGGAAAGCAGAGTGGCGCAGCGGAAGCGTGCTGGGCCCATAACCCAGAGGTCGATGGATCGAAACCATCCTCTGCTAATTAATGCGTTGTTCAGGCCTTCTCTGTGTGGTAGACTGGTACCAAGAGTTGCCCAGCAACATCCTCCGCTGATTAAGAAGCCCATATCAGTGGTGGCCAAAGCCAAATATTTAGGAAGACCCCTGGAAAATTCTTGCTCTTCACATTGGACGTTCAATAATGTTGGATATCAGTTCTGTTTCTTTTCAGTGTCGCTACAGGCATGGATGGCTTGAAATGGAGGTAGTGTGGCCGAGCGGTCTAAGGCGCTGGATTAAGGCTCCAGTGGGTTCAAATCCCACCACTGCCACTTTGAGTTTCAAACTCTAAACTGGGTATCATAGCAGGAAGTTTTAAGTGATCCCTCTCTGTCAGCCATTACAGAGTGGAAGTCCACCCCTTTTGGCCGAAATTTCCAGACATTTAAAAATAAGAAATTGGTGTGAAATCAGTGAAATACACTTTTAAAATCACCATCACTAACGGGAAGCAGAGTGGCGCAGCGGAAGCGTGCTGGGCCCATAACCCAGAGGTCGATGGATCGAAACCATCCTCTGCTAATTAATGCGTTGTTCAGGCCTTCTCTGTGTGGTAGACTATTACCAAGAGTTGCCCAGCAACATCCTCCAATGGTCCAAGGTGATTATTTTGGTTTTCACCATTTGGAAAGACACCTGGGTAATTCTTGCTTTTCATATGTGACGTTCAATGATGTTGGATATCAGCACTGTGTCTTTTCTGTGTCGCTACAGACAGTAATGGGTTGAAGTGGAGGTAGTGTGGCCGAGTGGTCTAAGGCGCTGGATTTAGGCTCCAGTCTCTCAGGAGGCGTGGGTTCAAATCCCACCACTGCCAAGCTTAGCTCCTGTAACTTGGAGTTTCTAGCCCTAAACTGGCTGTCGGAGCAGGAGGTTGTAAGAGAGCCCTCTCTGTCAGCATTTACATTGGGAGGTGGTCATGATAAGCTCCTGGGTTTTGCAAGTCCACTCAATTTTGCCAAAATTTCCCATCCATTTAAAAATAAGAAATTGGTGTGAAATCAGTGAAATACACTTTTAAAATCACCATCACTAACGGAAAGCAGAGTGGCGCAGCGGAAGCGTGCTGGGCCCATAACCCAGAGGTCGATGGATCGAAACCATCCTCTGCTAATTAATGCGTTGTTCAGGCCTTCTCTATGTGGTAAACTGTTACCAAGAGTTGCCAAGCAACATCCTCCAGTAATCAAAATGACCAGAGTTTTTGGTTTTCACCATTTGGAAAGACACCTGGGAAATTCTTGCTCTTCATATGTGACGTTCAATAATGTCGGATATCAGCACTGTGTCTTTTCAATGTCGCTGCAGACAGTGATGGGCTGAGGTGGAGGTAGTGTGGCCGAGTGGTCTAAGGCGCTGGATTAAGGCTCCAGTCTCTCAGGAGGCGTGGGTTCAAATCCCACCACTGCCAAGATTAACTCCTGCAGCTTGGAGTTTCTAGCCCTAAACCGGGTATCAGAGTAAGAGGTCCCTCTCTGTCAGCCTTTATGGAGTGGAGGTTGTTATGACAAGCTATTGGATTTTGCAAGTCCACTCAATTTTGCCAAAATTTCAAAGGCATTTAAAGATAAGAAATTGGTGTGAAATCAGTGAAATACACTTTTGAAGTCACTAACGGAAAGCAGAGTGGCGCAGCGGAAGCGTGCTGGGCCCATAACCCAGAGGTCGATGGATCGAAACCATCCTCTGCTAATTAATGCGTTGTTCAGGCCTTCTCTGTGTGGTAGACTGGTACCAAGAGTTGCCCAGCAACATCCTCCAGTAATCAAAATGGCCAGAGTTTTTGGTTTTCATCATTTGGAAAGACACCTGGGAAATTCTTGCTCTTCATATGTGACGTTCAATAATGTCGGATATCAGCACTGTCTTTTGGGTGTCGCTGCAGACAGTGATGGGCTGAGGTGGAGGTAGTGTGGCCGAGTGGTCTAAGGCGCTGGATTAAGGCTCCAGTCTCTCAGGAGGCGTGGGTTCAAATCCCACCACTGCCAAGATTAACTCCTGCAGCTTGGAGTTTCTAGCCCTAAACCGGGTATCAGAGTAAGAGGTCCCTCTCTGTCAGCCTTTATGGAGTGGAGGTTGTTATGACAAGCTATTGGATTTTGCAAGTCCACTCAATTTTGCCAAAATTTCAAAGGCATTTAAAGATAAGAAATTGGTGTGAAATCAGTGAAATACACTTTTAAAGTCACTAACGGAAAGCAGAGTGGCGCAGCGGAAGCGTGCTGGGCCCATAACCCAGAGGTCGATGGATCGAAACCATCCTCTGCTAATTAATGCGTTGTTCAGGCCTTCTCTGTGTGGTAGACTGGTACCAAGAGTTGCCCAGCAACATCCTCCGCTGATTAAGAAGCCCATATCAGTGGTGGCCGAAGCCAAATATTTAGGAAGACCCCTGGAAAATTCTTGCTCTTCACATTGGACGTTCAATAATGTTGGATATCAGTTCTGTTTCTTTTCAGTGTCGCTACAGGCATGGATGGCTTGAAATGGAGGTAGTGTGGCCGAGCGGTCTAAGGCGCTGGATTAAGGCTCCAGTCTCTCAGGAGGCGTGGGTTCAAATCCCACCACTGCCACTTTGAGTTTCAAACTCTAAACTGGGTATCATAGCAGGAAGTTTTAAGTGATCCCTCTCTGTCAGCCATTACAGAGTGGAAGTCCACCCCTTTTGGCCGAAATTTCCAGACATTTAAAAATAAGAAATTGGTGTGAAATCAGTGAAATACACTTTTAAAATCACCATCACTAACGGGAAGCAGAGTGGCGCAGCGGAAGCGTGCTGGGCCCATAACCCAGAGGTCGATGGATCGAAACCATCCTCTGCTAATTAATGCGTTGTTCAGGCCTTCTCTGTGTGGTAGACTATTACCAAGAGTTGCCCAGCAACATCCTCCAATGGTCCAAGGTGATTATTTTGGTTTTCACCATTTGGAAAGACACCTGGGTAATTCTTGCTTTTCATATGTGACGTTCAATGATGTTGGATATCAGCACTGTGTCTTTTCTGTGTCGCTACAGACAGTAATGGGTTGAAGTGGAGGTAGTGTGGCCGAGTGGTCTAAGGCGCTGGATTTAGGCTCCAGTCTCTCAGGAGGCGTGGGTTCAAATCCCACCACTGCCAAGCTTAGCTCCTGTAACTTGGAGTTTCTAGCCCTAAACTGGCTGTCGGAGCAGGAGGTTGTAAGAGAGCCCTCTCTGTCAGCATTTACATTGGGAGGTGGTCATGATAAGCTCCTGGGTTTTGCAAGTCCACTCAATTTTGCCAAAATTTCCCATCCATTTAAAAATAAGAAATTGGTGTGAAATCAGTGAAATACACTTTTAAAATCACCATCACTAACGGAAAGCAGAGTGGCGCAGCGGAAGCGTGCTGGGCCCATAACCCAGAGGTCGATGGATCGAAACCATCCTCTGCTAATTAATGCGTTGTTCAGGCCTTCTCTATGTGGTAAACTGTTACCAAGAGTTGCCCAGCAACATCCTCCAGTAATCAAAATGACCAGAGTTTTTGGTTTTCACCATTTGGAAAGACACCTGGGAAATTCTTGCTCTTCATATGTGACGTTCAATAATGTCGGATATCAGCACTGTGTCTTTTCGGTGTCGCTGCAGACAGTGATGGGCTGAGGTGGAGGTAGTGTGGCCGAGTGGTCTAAGGCGCTGGATTAAGGCTCCAGTCTCTCAGGAGGCGTGGGTTCAAATCCCACCACTGCCAAGATTAACTCCTGCAGCTTGGAGTTTCTAGCCCTAAACCGGGTATCAGAGTAAGAGGTCCCTCTCTGTCAGCCTTTATGGAGTGGAGGTTGTTATGACAAGCTATTGGATTTTGCAAGTCCACTCAATTTTGCCAAAATTTCAAAGGCATTTAAAGATAAGAAATTGGTGTGAAATCAGTGAAATACAGTTTTAAAGTCACTAACGGAAAGCAGAGTGGCGCAGCGGAAGCGTGCTGGGCCCATAACCCAGAGGTCGATGGATCGAAACCATCCTCTGCTAATTAATGCGTTGTTCAGGCCTTCTCTGTGTGGTAGACTGGTATCAAGAGTTGCCCAGCAACATCTTCCGCTGATTAAGAAGCCCATATCAGTGGTGGCCGAAGCCAAATATTTAGGAAGACCCCTGGAAAATTCTTGCTCTTCACATTGGACGTTCAATAATTTTGGATATCAGTTCTGTTTCTTTTCAGTGTCGCTACAGGCATGGATGGCTTGAAATGGAGGTAGTGTGGCCGAGCGGTCTAAGGCGCTGGATTAAGGCTCCAGTCTCTCAGGAGGCGTGGGTTCAAATCCCACCACTGCCACTTTGAGTTTCAAACTCTAAACTGGGTATCATAGCAGGAAGTTGTAAGTGATCCCTCTCTGTCAGCCATTACAGAGTGGAAGTCCACCCCTTTTGGCCGAAATTTCCAGACATTTAAAAATAAGAAATTGGTGTGAAATCAGTGAAATACACTTTTAAAATCACCATCACTAACGGAAAGCAGAGTGGCGCAGCGGAAGCGTGCTGGGCCCATAACCCAGAGGTCGATGGATCGAAACCATCCTCTGCTAATTAATGCGTTGTTCAGGCCTTCTCTATGTGGTAAACTGTTACCAAGAGTTGCCCAGCAACATGGTCCAAGGTGATTATTTTGGTTTTCACCATTTGGAAAGACACCTGGGTAATTCTTGCTTTTCATATGTGACGTTCAATGATGTTGGATATCAGCACTGTGTCTTTTCTGTGTCGCTACAGACAGTAATGGGTTGAAGTGGAGGTAGTGTGGCCGAGTGGTCTAAGGTGCTGGATTTAGGCTCCAGTCTCTCAGGAGGCGTGGGTTCAAATCCCACCACTGCCAAGCTTAGCTCCTGTAACTTGGGGTTTCTAGCCCTAAACTGGCTGTCGGAGCAGGAGGTTGTAAGAGAGCCCTCTCTGTCAGCATTTACATTGGGAGGTGGTCATGATAAGCTCCTGGGTTTTGCAAGTCCACTCAATTTTGCCAAAATTTCCCATCCATTTAAAAATAAGAAATTGGTGTCAAATCAGTGAAATACACTTTTAAAGTCACCATCACTAACGGGAAGCAGAGTGGCGCAGCGGAAGCGTGCTGGGCCCATAACCCAGAGGTCGATGGATCGAAACCATCCTCTGCTAATTAATGCGTTGTTCAGGCCTTCTCTATGTGGTAAACTGTTACCAAGAGTTGCCCAGCAACATCCTCCAGTAATCAAAATGGCCAGAGTTTTTGGTTTTCACCATTTGGAAAGACACCTGGGAAATTCTTGCTCTTCATATGTGACGTTCAATAATGTCGGATATCAGCACTGTGTCTTTTCGGTGTCGCTGCAGACAGTGATGGGCTGAGGTGGAGGTAGTGTGGCCGAGTGGTCTAAGGCGCTGGATTAAGGCTCCAGTCTCTCAGGAGGCGTGGGTTCAAATCCCACCACTGCCAAGATTAACTCCTGCAGCTTGGAGTTTCTAGCCCTAAACCGGGTATCAGAGTAAGAGGTCCCTCTCTGTCAGCCTTTATGGAGTGGAGGTTGTTATGACAAGCTATTGGATTTTGCAAGTCCACTCAATTTTGCCAAAATTTCAAAGGCATTTAAAGATAAGAAATTGGTGTGAAATCAGTGAAATACACTTTTAAAGTCACTAACGGAAAGCAGAGTGGCGCAGCGGAAGCGTGCTGGGCCCATAACCCAGAGGTCGATGGATCGAAACCATCCTCTGCTAATTAATGCGTTGTTCAGGCCTTCTCTATGTGGTAAACTGTTACCAAGAGTTGCCCAGCAACATCCTCCAGTAATCAAAATGACCAGAGTTTTTGGTTTTCACCATTTGGAAAGACACCTGGGAAATTCTTGCTCTTCATATGTGACGTTCAATAATGTCGGATATCAGCACTGTGTCTTTTCGGTGTCGCTGCAGACAGTGATGGGCTGAGGTGGAGGTAGTGTGGCCGAGTGGTCTAAGGCGCTGGATTAAGGCTCCAGTCTCTCAGGAGGCGTGGGTTCAAATCCCACCACTGCCAAGATTAACTCCTGCAGCTTGGAGTTTCTAGCCCTAAACCGGGTATCAGAGTAAGAGGTCCCTCTCTGTCAGCCTTTATGGAGTGGAGGTTGTTATGACAAGCTATTGGATTTTGCAAGTCCACTCAATTTTGCCAAAATTTCAAAGGCATTTAAAGATAAGAAATTGGTGTGAAATCAGTGAAATACAGTTTTAAAGTCACTAACGGAAAGCAGAGTGGCGCAGCGGAAGCGTGCTGGGCCCATAACCCAGAGGTCGATGGATTGAAACCATCCTCTGCTAATTAATGCGTTGTTCAGGCCTTCTCTGTGTGGTAGACTGGTATCAAGAGTTGCCCAGCAACATCTTCCGCTGATTAAGAAGCCCATATAAGTGGTGGCCGAAGCCAAATATTTAGGAAGACCCCTGGAAAATTCTTGCTCTTCACATTGGACGTTCAATAATTTTGGATATCAGTTCTGTTTCTTTTCAGTGTCGCTACAGGCATGGATGGCTTGAAATGGAGGTAGTGTGGCCGAGCGGTCTAAGGCGCTGGATTAAGGCTCCAGTCTCTCAGGAGGCGTGGGTTCAAATCCCACCACTGCCACTTTGAGTTTCAAACTCTAAACTGGGTATCATAGCAGGAAGTTGTAAGTGATCCCTCTCTGTCAGCCATTACAGAGTGGAAGTCCACCCCTTTTGGCCGAAATTTCCAGACATTTAAAAATAAGAAATTGGTGTGAAATCAGTGAAATACACTTTTAAAATCACCATCACTAACGGAAAGCAGAGTGGCGCAGCGGAAGCGTGCTGGGCCCATAACCCAGAGGTCGATGGATCGAAACCATCCTCTGCTAATTAATGCGTTGTTCAGGCCTTCTCTATGTGGTAAACTGTTACCAAGAGTTGCCCAGCAACATGGTCCAAGGTGATTATTTTGGTTTTCACCATTTGGAAAGACACCTGGGTAATTCTTGCTTTTCATATGTGACGTTCAATGATGTTGGATATCAGCACTGTGTCTTTTCTGTGTCGCTACAGACAGTAATGGGTTGAAGTGGAGGTAGTGTGGCCGAGTGGTCTAAGGTGCTGGATTTAGGCTCCAGTCTCTCAGGAGGCGTGGGTTCAAATCCCACCACTGCCAAGCTTAGCTCCTGTAACTTGGGGTTTCTAGCCCTAAACTGGCTGTCGGAGCAGGAGGTTGTAAGAGAGCCCTCTCTGTCAGCATTTACATTGGGAGGTGGTCATGATAAGCTCCTGGGTTTTGCAAGTCCACTCAATTTTGCCAAAATTTCCCATCCATTTAAAAATAAGAAATTGGTGTCAAATCAGTGAAATACACTTTTAAAGTCACCATCACTAACGGGAAGCAGAGTGGCGCAGCGGAAGCGTGCTGGGCCCATAACCCAGAGGTCGATGGATCGAAACCATCCTCTGCTAATTAATGCGTTGTTCAGGCCTTCTCTATGTGGTAAACTGTTACCAAGAGTTGCCCAGCAACATCCTCCAGTAATCAAAATGGCCAGAGTTTTTGGTTTTCACCATTTGGAAAGACACCTGGGAAATTCTTGCTCTTCATATGTGACGTTCAATAATGTCGGATATCAGCACTGTGTCTTTTCGGTGTCGCTGCAGACAGTGATGGGCTGAGGTGGAGGTAGTGTGGCCGAGTGGTCTAAGGCGCTGGATTAAGGCTCCAGTCTCTCAGGAGGCGTGGGTTCAAATCCCACCACTGCCAAGATTAACTCCTGCAGCTTGGAGTTTCTAGCCCTAAACCGGGTATCAGAGTAAGAGGTCCCACTCTGTCAGCCTTTATGGAGTGGAGGTTGTTATGACAAGCTATTGGATTTTGCAAGTCCACTCAATTTTGCCAAAATTTCAAAGGCATTTAAAGATAAGAAATTGGTGTGAAATCAGTGAAATACACTTTTAAAGTCACTAACGGAAAGCAGAGTGGCGCAGCGGAAGCGTGCTGGGCCCATAACCCAGAGGTCGATGGATCGAAACCATCCTCTGCTAATTAATGCGTTGTTCAGGCCTTCTCTGTGTGGTAGACTGGTACCAAGAGTTGCCCAGCAACATCCTCCGCTGATTAAGAAGCCCATATCAGTGGTGGCCAAAGCCAAATATTTAGGAAGACCCCTGGAAAATTCTTGCTCTTCACATTGGACGTTCAATAATGTTGGATATCAGTTCTGTTTCTTTTCAGTGTCGCTACAGGCATGGATGGCTTGAAATGGAGGTAGTGTGGCCGAGCGGTCTAAGGCGCTGGATTAAGGCTCCAGTCTCTCAGGAGGCGTGGGTTCAAATCCCACCACTGCCACTTTGAGTTTCAAACTCTAAACTGGGTATCATAGCAGGAAGTTTTAAGTGATCCCTCTCTGTCAGCCATTACAGAGTGGAAGTCCACCCCTTTTGGCCGAAATTTCCAGACATTTAAAAATAAGAAATTGGTGTGAAATCAGTGAAATACACTTTTAAAATCACCATCACTAACGGGAAGCAGAGTGGCGCAGCGGAAGCGTGCTGGGCCCATAACCCAGAGGTCGATGGATCGAAACCATCCTCTGCTAATTAATGCGTTGTTCAGGCCTTCTCTGTGTGGTAGACTATTACCAAGAGTTGCCCAGCAACATCCTCCAATGGTCCAAGGTGATTATTTTGGTTTTCACCATTTGGAAAGACACCTGGGTAATTCTTGCTTTTCATATGTGACGTTCAATGATGTTGGATATCAGCACTGTGTCTTTTCTGTGTCGCTACAGACAGTAATGGGTTGAAGTGGAGGTAGTGTGGCCGAGTGGTCTAAGGCGCTGGATTTAGGCTCCAGTCTCTCAGGAGGCGTGGGTTCAAATCCCACCACTGCCAAGCTTAGCTCCTGTAACTTGGAGTTTCTAGCCCTAAACTGGCTGTCGGAGCAGGAGGTTGTAAGAGAGCCCTCTCTGTCAGCATTTACATTGGGAGGTGGTCATGATAAGCTCCTGGGTTTTGCAAGTCCACTCAATTTTGCCAAAATTTCCCATCCATTTAAAAATAAGAAATTGGTGTGAAATCAGTGAAATACACTTTTAAAATCACCATCACTAACGGAAAGCAGAGTGGCGCAGCGGAAGCGTGCTGGGCCCATAACCCAGAGGTCGATGAATCGAAACCATCCTCTGCTAATTAATGCGTTGTTCAAGGCTTCTCTATGTGGTAAACTGTTACCAAGAGTTGCCCAGCAACATCCTCCAGTAATCAAAATGGCCAGAGTTTTTGGTTTTCATCATTTGGAAAGACACCTGGGAAATTCTTGCTCTTCATATGTGACGTTCAATAATGTCGGATATCAGCACTGTCTTTTCGGTGTCGCTGCAGACAGTGATGGGCTGAGGTGGAGGTAGTGTGGCCGAGTGGTCTAAGGCGCTGGATTAAGGCTCCAGTCTCTCAGGAGGCGTGGGTTCAAATCCCACCACTGCCAAGATTAACTCCTGCAGCTTGGAGTTTCTAGCCCTAAACCGGGTATCAGAGTAAGAGGTCCCTCTCTGTCAGCCTTTATGGAGTGGAGGTTGTTATGACAAGCTATTGGATTTTGCAAGTCCACTCAATTTTGCCAAAATTTCAAAGGCATTTAAAGATAAGAAATTGGTGTGAAATCAGTGAAATACACTTTTAAAGTCACTAACGGAAAGCAGAGTGGCGCAGCGGAAGCGTGCTGGGCCCATAACCCAGAGGTCGATGGATCGAAACCATCCTCTGCTAATTAATGCGTTGTTCAGGCCTTCTCTGTGTGGTAGACTGGTACCAAGAGTTGCCCAGCAACATCCTCCGCTGATTAAGAAGCCCATATCAGTGGTGGCCAAAGCCAAATATTTAGGAAGACCCCTGGAAAATTCTTGCTCTTCACATTGGACGTTCAATAATGTTGGATATCAGTTCTGTTTCTTTTCAGTGTCGCTACAGGCATGGATGGCTTGAAATGGAGGTAGTGTGGCCGAGCGGTCTAAGGCGCTGGATTAAGGCTCCAGTGGGTTCAAATCCCACCACTGCCACTTTGAGTTTCAAACTCTAAACTGGGTATCATAGCAGGAAGTTTTAAGTGATCCCTCTCTGTCAGCCATTACAGAGTGGAAGTCCACCCCTTTTGGCCGAAATTTCCAGACATTTAAAAATAAGAAATTGGTGTGAAATCAGTGAAATACACTTTTAAAATCACCATCACTAACGGGAAGCAGAGTGGCGCAGCGGAAGCGTGCTGGGCCCATAACCCAGAGGTCGATGGATCGAAACCATCCTCTGCTAATTAATGCGTTGTTCAGGCCTTCTCTGTGTGGTAGACTATTACCAAGAGTTGCCCAGCAACATCCTCCAATGGTCCAAGGTGATTATTTTGGTTTTCACCATTTGGAAAGACACCTGGGTAATTCTTGCTTTTCATATGTGACGTTCAATGATGTTGGATATCAGCACTGTGTCTTTTCTGTGTCGCTACAGACAGTAATGGGTTGAAGTGGAGGTAGTGTGGCCGAGTGGTCTAAGGCGCTGGATTTAGGCTCCAGTCTCTCAGGAGGCGTGGGTTCAAATCCCACCACTGCCAAGCTTAGCTCCTGTAACTTGGAGTTTCTAGCCCTAAACTGGCTGTCGGAGCAGGAGGTTGTAAGAGAGCCCTCTCTGTCAGCATTTACATTGGGAGGTGGTCATGATAAGCTCCTGGGTTTTGCAAGTCCACTCAATTTTGCCAAAATTTCCCATCCATTTAAAAATAAGAAATTGGTGTGAAATCAGTGAAATACACTTTTAAAATCACCATCACCAACGGAAAGTAGAGTGGCGCAGCGGAAGCGTGCTGGGCCCATAACCCAGAGGTCGATGGATCGAAACCATCCTCTGCTAATTAATGCGTTGTTCAGGCCTTCTCTATGTGGTAAACTGTTACCAAGAGTTGCCCAGCAACATCCTCCAGTAATCAAAATGGCCAGAGTTTTTGGTTTTCACCATTTGGAAAGACACCTGGGAAATTCTTGCTCTTCATATGTGACGTTCAATAATGTCGGATATCAGCACTGTGTCTTTTCGGTGTCGCTGCAGACAGTGATGGGCTGAGGTGGAGGTAGTGTGGCCGAGTGGTCTAAGGCGCTGGATTAAGGCTCCAGTCTCTCAGGAGGCGTGGGTTCAAATCCCACCACTGCCAAGATTAACTCCTGCAGCTTGGAGTTTCTAGCCCTAAACCGGGTATCAGAGTAAGAGGTCCCTCTCTGTCAGCCTTTATGGAGTGGAGGTTGTTATGACAAGCTATTGGATTTTGCAAGTCCACTCAATTTTGCCAAAATTTCAAAGGCATTTAAAGATAAGAAATTGGTGTGAAATCAGTGAAATACACTTTTAAAGTCACTAACGGAAAGCAGAGTGGCGCAGCGGAAGCGTGCTGGGCCCATAACCCAGAGGTCGATGGATCGAAACCATCCTCTGCTAATTAATGCGTTGTTCAGGCCTTCTCTGTGTGGTAGACTGGTACCAAGAGTTGCCCAGCAACATCCTCCAGTAATCAAAATGACCAGAGTTTTTGGTTTTCACCATTTGGAAAGACACCTGGGAAATTCTTGCTCTTCATATGTGACGTTCAATAATGTCGGATATCAGCACTGTGTCTTTTCAATGTCGCTGCAGACAGTGTTGGGCTGAGGTGGAGGTAGTGTGGCCGAGTGGTCTAAGGCGCTGGATTAAGGCTCCAGTCTCTCAGGAGGCGTGGGTTCAAATCCCACCACTGCCAAGATTAACTCCTGCAGCTTGGAGTTTCTAGCCCTAAACCGGGTATCAGAGTAAGAGGTCCCTCTCTGCCAGCCTTTATGGAGTGGAGGTTGTTATGACAAGCTATTGGATTTTGCAAGTCCACTCAATTTTGCCAAAATTTCAAAGGCATTTAAAGATAAGAAATTGGTGTGAAATCAGTGAAATACACTTTTAAAGTCACTAACTGAAAGCGGAGTGGCGCAGCGGAAGCGTGCTGGGCCCATAACCCAGAGGTCGATGGATCGAAACCATCCTCTGCTAATTAATGCGTTGTTCAGGCCTTCTCTGTGTGGTAGACTGGTACCAAGAGTTGCCCAGCAACATCCTCCGCTGATTAAGAAGCCCATATCAGTGGTGGCCAAAGCCAAATATTTAGGAAGACCCCTGGAAAATTCTTGCTCTTCACATTGGACGTTCAATAATGTTGGATATCAGTTCTGTTTCTTTTCAGTGTCGCTACAGGCATGGATGGCTTGAAATGGAGGTAGTGTGGCCGAGCGGTCTAAGGCGCTGGATTAAGGCTCCAGTCTCTCAGGAGGCGTGGGTTCAAATCCCACCACTGCCACTTTGAGTTTCAAACTCTAAACTGGGTATCATAGCAGGAAGTTTTAAGTGATCCCTCTCTGTCAGCCATTACAGAGTGGAAGTCCACCCCTTTTGGCCGAAATTTCCAGACATTTAAAAATAAGAAATTGGTGTGAAATCAGTGAAATACACTTTTAAAATCACCATCACTAACGGGAAGCAGAGTGGCGCAGCGGAAGCGTGCTGGGCCCATAACCCAGAGGTCGATGGATCGAAACCATCCTCTGCTAATTAATGCGTTGTTCAGGCCTTCTCTGTGTGGTAGACTATTACCAAGAGTTGCCCAGCAACATCCTCCAATGGTCCAAGGTGATTATTTTGGTTTTCACCATTTGGAAAGACACCTGGGTAATTCTTGCTTTTCATATGTGACGTTCAATGATGTTGGATATCAGCACTGTGTCTTTTCTGTGTCGCTACAGACAGTAATGGGTTGAAGTGGAGGTAGTGTGGCCGAGTGGTCTAAGGCGCTGGATTTAGGCTCCAGTCTCTCAGGAGGCGTGGGTTCAAATCCCACCACTGCCAAGCTTAGCTCCTGTAACTTGGAGTTTCTAGCCCTAAACTGGCTGTCGGAGCAGGAGGTTGTAAGAGAGCCCTCTCTGTCAGCATGTACATTGGGAGGTGGTCATGATAAGCTCCTGGGTTTTGCAAGTCCACTCAATTTTGCCAAAATTTCCCATCCATTTAAAAATAAGAAATTGGTGTGAAATCAGTGAAATACACTTTTAAAATCACCATCACTAATGGAAAGCAGAGTGGCGCAGCGGAAGCGTGCTGGGCCCATAACCCAGAGGTCGATGGATCGAAACCATCCTCTGCTAATTAATGCGTTGTTCAGGCCTTCTCTATGTGGTAAACTGTTACCAAGAGTTGCCCAGCAACATCCTCCAGTAATCAAAATGGCCAGAGTTTTTGGTTTTCACCATTTGGAAAGACACCTGGGTAATTCTTGCTTTTCATATGTGACGTTCAATGATGTTGGATATCAGCACTGTGTCTTTTCTGTGTCGCTACAGACAGTAATGGGTTGAAGTGGAGGTAGTGTGGCCGAGTGGTCTAAGGCGCTGGATTTAGGCTCCAGTCTCTCAGGAGGCGTGGGTTCAAATCCCACCACTGCCAAGCTTAGCTCCTGTAACTTGGAGTTTCTAGCCCTAAACTGGCTGTCGGAGCAGGAGGTTGTAAGAGAGCCCTCTCTGTCAGCATTTACATTGGGAGGTGGTCATGATAAGCTCCTGGGTTTTGCAAGTCCACTCAATTTTGCCAAAATTTCCCATCCATTTAAAAATAAGAAATTGGTGTGAAATCAGTGAAATACAGTTTTAAAGTCACCCTCATTTACGGGAAGCAGAGTGGCGCAGCGGAAGCGTGCTGGGCCCATAACCCAGAGGTCGATGGATTGAAACCATCCTCTGCTAATTAATGCATTGTTCAGGGCTTCTCTATGTGGTAGACTATTACCAAGAGTTGCCCAGCAACATCCTCCAGTAATCAAAATGGCCAGAGTTTTTGGTTTTCACCATTTGGAAAGACACCTGGGAAATTCTTGCTCTTCATATGTGACGTTCAATAATGTCGGATATCAGCACTGTGTCTTTTCGGTGTCGCTGCAGACAGTGATGGGCTGAGGTGGAGGTAGTGTGGCCGAGTGGTCTAAGGCGCTGGATTAAGGCTCCAGTCTCTCAGGAGGCGTGGGTTCAAATCCCACCACTGCCAAGATTAACTCCTGCAACTTGGAGTTTCTAGCCCTAAACCGGGTATCAGAGTAAGAGGTCCCTCTCTGTCAGCCTTTATGGAGTGGAGGTTGTTATGACAAGCTATTGGATTTTGCAAGTCCACTCAATTTTGCCAAAATTTCAAAGGCATTTAAAGATAAGAAATTGGTGTGAAATCAGTGAAATACACTTTTAAAGTCACTAACGGAAAGCAGAGTGGCGCAAAGGAAGCGTGCTGGGCCCATAACCCAGAGGTCGATGGATCGAAACCATCCTCTGCTAATTAATGCGTTGTTCAGGCCTTCTCTGTGTGGTAGACTGGTACCAAGAGTTGCCCAGCAACATCCTCCGCTGATTAAGAAGCCCATATCAGTGGTGGCCAAAGCCAAATATTTAGGAAGACCCCTGGAAAATTCTTGCTCTTCACATTGGACGTTCAATAATGTTGGATATCAGTTCTGTTTCTTTTCAGTGTCGCTACAGGCATGGATGGCTTGAAATGGAGGTAGTGTGGCCGAGCGGTCTAAGGCGCTGGATTAAGGCTCCAGTCTCTCAGGAGGCGTGGGTTCAAATCCCACCACTGCCACTTTGAGTTTCAAACTCTAAACTGGGTATCATAGCAGGAAGTTTTAAGTGATCCCTCTCTGTCAGCCATTACAGAGTGGAAGTCCACCCCTTTTGGCCGAAATTTCCAGACATTTAAAAATAAGAAATTGGTGTGAAATCAGTGAAATACACTTTTAAAATCACCATCACTAACGGGAAGCAGAGTGGCGCAGCGGAAGCGTGCTGGGCCCATAACCCAGAGGTCGATGGATCGAAACCATCCTCTGCTAATTAATGCGTTGTTCAGGCCTTCTCTGTGTGGTAGACTATTACCAAGAGTTGCCCAGCAACATCCTCCAATGGTCCAAGGTGATTATTTTGGTTTTCACCATTTGGAAAGACACCTGGGTAATTCTTGCTTTTCATATGTGACGTTCAATGATGTTGGATATCAGCACTGTGTCTTTTCTGTGTCGCTACAGACAGTAATGGGTTGAAGTGGAGGTAGTGTGGCCGAGTGGTCTAAGGCGCTGGATTTAGGCTCCAGTCTCTCAGGAGGCGTGGGTTCAAATCCCACCACTGCCAAGCTTAGCTCCTGTAACTTGGAGTTTCTAGCCCTAAACTGGCTGTCGGAGCAGGAGGTTGTAAGAGAGCCCTCTCTGTCAGCATTTACATTGGGAGGTGGTCATGATAAGCTCCTGGGTTTTGCAAGTCCACTCAATTTTGCCAAAATTTCCCATCCATTTAAAAATAAGAAATTGGTGTGAAATCAGTGAAATACACTTTTAAAATCACCATCACTAACGGAAAGCAGAGTGGCGCAGCGGAAGCGTGCTGGGCCCATAACCCAGAGGTCGATGGATCGAAACCATCCTCTGCTAATTAATGCGTTGTTCAGGCCTTCTCTATGTGGTAAACTGTTACCAAGAGTTGCCCAGCAACATCCTCCAGTAATCAAAATGGCCAGAGTTTTTGGTTTTCACCATTTGGAAAGACACCTGGGAAATTCTTGCTCTTCATATGTGACGTTCAATAATGTCGGATATCAGCACTGTGTCTTTTCGGTGTCGCTGCAGACAGTGATGGGCTGAGGTGGAGGTAGTGTGGCCGAGTGGTCTAAGGCGCTGGATTAAGGCTCCAGTCTCTCAGGAGGCGTGGGTTCAAATCCCACCACTGCCAAGATTAACTCCTGCAGCTTGGAGTTTCTAGCCCTAAACCGGGTATCAGAGTAAGAGGTCCCTCTCTGTCAGCCTTTATGGAGTGGAGGTTGTTATGACAAGCTATTGGATTTTGCAAGTCCACTCAATTTTGCCAAAATTTCAAAGGCATTTAAAGATAAGAAATTGGTGTGAAATCAGTGAAATACACTTTTAAAGTCACTAACGGAAAGCAGAGTGGCGCAGCGGAAGCGTGCTGGGCCCATAACCCAGAGGTCGATGGATCGAAACCATCCTCTGCTAATTAATGCGTTGTTCAGGCCTTCTCTGTGTGGTAGACTGGTACCAAGAGTTGCCCAGCAACATCCTCCGCTGATTAAGAAGCCCATATCAGTGGTGGCCAAAGCCAAATATTTAGGAAGACCCCTGGAAAATTCTTGCTCTTCACATTGGACGTTCAATAATGTTGGATATCAGTTCTGTTTCTTTTCAGTGTCGCTACAGGCATGGATGGCTTGAAATGGAGGTAGTGTGGCCGAGCGGTCTAAGGCGCTGGATTAAGGCTCCAGTCTCTCAGGAGGCGTGGGTTCAAATCCCACCACTGCCACTTTGAGTTTCAAACTCTAAACTGGGTATCATAGCAGGAAGTTTTAAGTGATCCCTCTCTGTCAGCCATTACAGAGTGGAAGTCCACCCCTTTTGGCCGAAATTTCCAGACATTTAAAAATAAGAAATTGGTGTGAAATCAGTGAAATACACTTTTAAAATCACCATCACTAACGGGAAGCAGAGTGGCGCAGCGGAAGCGTGCTGGGCCCATAACCCAGAGGTCGATGGATCGAAACCATCCTCTGCTAATTAATGCGTTGTTCAGGCCTTCTCTGTGTGGTAGACTATTACCAAGAGTTGCCCAGCAACATCCTCCAATGGTCCAAGGTGATTATTTTGGTTTTCACCATTTGGAAAGACACCTGGGTAATTCTTGCTTTTCATATGTGACGTTCAATGATGTTGGATATCAGCACTGTGTCTTTTCTGTGTCGCTACAGACAGTAATGGGTTGAAGTGGAGGTAGTGTGGCCGAGTGGTCTAAGGCGCTGGATTTAGGCTCCAGTCTCTCAGGAGGCGTGGGTTCAAATCCCACCACTGCCAAGCTTAGCTCCTGTAACTTGGAGTTTCTAGCCCTAAACTGGCTGTCGGAGCAGGAGGTTGTAAGAGAGCCCTCTCTGTCAGCATTTACATTGGGAGGTGGTCATGATAAGCTCCTGGGTTTTGCAAGTCCACTCAATTTTGCCAAAATTTCCCATCCATTTAAAAATAAGAAATTGGTGTGAAATCAGTGAAATACAGTTTTAAAGTCACCCTCATTTACGGGAAGCAGAGTGGCGCAGCGGAAGCGTGCTGGGCCCATAACCCAGAGGTCGATGGATTGAAACCATCCTCTGCTAATTAATGCATTGTTCAGGGCTTCTCTATGTGGTAGACTATTACCAAGAGTTGCCCAGCAACATCCTCCAGTAATCAAAATGGCCAGAGTTTTTGGTTTTCACCATTTGGAAAGACACCTGGGAAATTCTTGCTCTTCATATGTGACGTTCAATAATGTCGGATATCAGCACTGTGTCTTTTCGGTGTCGCTGCAGACAGTGATGGGCTGAGGTGGAGGTAGTGTGGCCGAGTGGTCTAAGGCGCTGGATTAAGGCTCCAGTCTCTCAGGAGGCGTGGGTTCAAATCCCACCACTGCCAAGATTAACTCCTGCAACTTGGAGTTTCTAGCCCTAAACCGGGTATCAGAGTAAGAGGTCCCTCTCTGTCAGCCTTTATGGAGTGGAGGTTGTTATGACAAGCTATTGGATTTTGCAAGTCCACTCAATTTTGTCAAAATTTCAAAGGCATTTAAAGATAAGAAATTGGTGTGAAATCAGTGAAATACACTTTTAAAGTCACTAACGGAAAGCAGAGTGGCGCAAAGGAAGCGTGCTGGGCCCATAACCCAGAGGTCGATGGATCGAAACCATCCTCTGCTAATTAATGCGTTGTTCAGGCCTTCTCTGTGTGGTAGACTGGTACCAAGAGTTGCCCAGCAACATCCTCCGCTGATTAAGAAGCCCATATCAGTGGTGGCCAAAGCCAAATATTTAGGAAGACCCCTGGAAAATTCTTGCTCTTCACATTGGACGTTCAATAATGTTGGATATCAGTTCTGTTTCTTTTCAGTGTCGCTACAGGCATGGATGGCTTGAAATGGAGGTAGTGTGGCCGAGCAGTCTAAGGCGCTGGATTAAGGCTCCAGTCTCTCAGGAGGCGTGGGTTCAAATCCCACCACTGCCACTTTGAGTTTCAAACTCTAAACTGGGTATCATAGCAGGAAGTTTTAAGTGATCCCTCTCTGTCAGCCATTACAGAGTGGAAGTCCACCCCTTTTGGCCGAAATTTCCAGACATTTAAAAATAAGAAATTGGTGTGAAATCAGTGAAATACACTTTTAAAATCACCATCACTAACGGGAAGCAGAGTGGCGCAGCGGAAGCGTGCTGGGCCCATAACCCAGAGGTCGATGGATCGAAACCATCCTCTGCTAATTAATGCGTTGTTCAGGCCTTCTCTGTGTGGTAGACTATTACCAAGAGTTGCCCAGCAACATCCTCCAATGGTCCAAGGTGATTATTTTGGTTTTCACCATTTGGAAAGACACCTGGGTAATTCTTGCTTTTCATATGTGACGTTCAATGATGTTGGATATCAGCACTGTGTCTTTTCTGTGTCGCTACTGTCACAGCTGGCTCAAGGCCATGACAAAACAAGGGAGACGCACCGTCTTTAAAGTAATAACAAATTATATTTATTTAACAAAAGCATAAAGACAACTTAGGACATACAATAACATGAGGTGTGGAAGTCAGCAAGATCAGTGGTGTAGGATGTGCATGCATGGTAAATGTGGTGTGTGGATGTTGTATGGTGCACAAAAGGAAACCATAAGAACACAAACAAGACAAACTAAAGCTGCCGCATCACCCGGTATAACAGGCCTCTGTCTGTAAGGGAAGAGAGAGAGAGAGTGAATGAGATGGTGCTTATATAGGAAACCAGATCACTGGCCCAGGTGCCTCCAGTTACCCGATTACCTGATTCCCTGCTGGCCCAACCCCCTGCCAACCAGCCATTTGCACAAGACCATACTGGCAACACCAGTAGGGGTTGCCACACCCCCCCCCTTAAGACGGGGTCCCCAAAGGGAACACGTAACCCAAAAAAAACACAAGGTACAGCGGCAAAGAAATACAATCAGCCTAACTTATACGCAAACAAAAAAACACAACACATCTTAAACTACATATAACTTAGCCCACAGGGGCACGAGAAAGAGCATCTGCCATAATGTTATCCTTGCCCTTAATGTGTCGAACATCCAAACAGTATGACTGCAAGAATAGAGACCACCGAGTGAGACGCTGGTTCGGACACCGCAGTGAACCCAAAAACGTCAAGGGATTGTGGTCGGTATAAACGACCACTGGACCACCCCCAGCACTGACGTAAACCTCAAAATGTTGAAGCGCCCAAATAAGAGCCAGTGCTTCCATCTCAATCGTTGAATAATTACACTGGTATGAATTAAACTTTTTTGAGAAGTAACACACAGGTCTATCAACTCCATCCGTTTCTTGCAACAAGACTGCCCCTGCCCCCACCTGGCTGGCATCTACCTGGATCTTAAATGGCCTATCTAAACACGGTGCAGCCAGGACCGGAGCAGAGCACAAAAGGCACTTCACATTTTCAAATGCCATTTGACAATGAGGGGACCACACATACTTCACCTTCCCCTTTAACAAATCTGTCAGTGGCGCAACTACTGACGAAAAGTTCCTACAAAAACTTCGGTAATATCCAGCCAAGCCCAAGAACCGCATGAGCTCCTTCTTAGTAGATGGGACAGGGTATTGCTCTACAGCCCTCACTTTAGCATCTACTGGACGGACATGGCCCTGTCCTACCACCCGGCCCAGGTACGTCACCGTCGCCTTGGCAAACTCACCTTCGCCAAATTGACAGTGAGACGCGCCTCGGCCAGACGGGCAAACAACGCACGGACGCGCTCAACATGAACATCCCAGGTGTCACTACAGATGACTACATCGTCCAGATAAACCGCGCAACCTTCGAGACCCCCCACAACCAAATTCATCAGACGCTGAAAGGTTGCAGGCGCATTCCGAAGTCCAAAACTCATGACAGTATACTCATACAAACCAAAGGGCGTTATAAAAGCTGAAATTTCCCGAGCACGAGCAGAAAGAGGCACCTGCCAATAACCTTTCAAAAGGTCGAATTTACTCACAAATTTAGCTGCACCGACCTGGTCAATGCAGTCCTCCATTCGAGGTAACGGATAGCAATCTGGTTTTGTGGCTTTATTTACCTTCCGATAGTCTGAGCAAAATCTGGGCGATTTATCCGATTTGTCAACCAACAAAGAAGGTGATGCCCAACTGGAAGATGATGGCACTGCAATATTGTTATCTAACATATATTGTACCTCTGACTCCATTACTCTGCGTTTGTGTGGCGCACACCTATAAAAACGCTGTTTAATTGGTGCACAATCCCCGATGTCAATATCATGCTCTATTAAGTGTGTGCGCGATGGGGTATCGCCAAAGAGTGTTGGATAGCTCCTAATTACCTCTACAATCTCAGCACGCTGAGACTCGGTCAAATGACTAAGCAGGCCCCCCAAATCACGCAATGTCTCTGAGTTTCTTAGCCTACCACAAACCACTGGATCATCAGGTGCTCTGACATCTACCTCCCTGTCCAGCCCCAAGGCAGTAGACGCCAAACCTGGGGACAAAGAATCAACAGTGAGTGCAGGGCTAACATTTGAACAGTGAGAGTTGGAAACTGTTACTGCACGAGAATAGTAGGGCTTCAATAAATTCACATGACAGAGACGGGATTTTTTCCTCTTCTTCGGAGTGGCAATTAAGTAGTTTAACTCTGAAACTTGCCGCTCCACAATATATGGGCCTGTGAATTTTGCCTGAAATGGAGAATTCAGAACTGGAGTCAGGACCAAAACCTGATCCCCTGGACTGAACTGACGTCTCTCTGCCTGACGATCATAACGATTTTTCATTTTAGACTGAGCTACATCCAAATTCTCGCGTGCCCGCTCAACAGCTGTAAACAAGCGATGACGAAATCCGTTTACATAGTCAATCAAATTTCTAGGAGGATCAACCTCAGCCAAATCATCTCGAAGGACCGCAAGCGGACCCCGCACCGTATGACCAAAAACAAGGTCGTTTGGACTAAATCCGGTGCTCTCCTGTATGACCTCCCGGGCTGACAGCATCAGCCATGGCAGGCCCTCTTCCCAATCCCCCCCAAGCTCAACACAATAAGAGCGCAGCAGAGATTTTAGCGTTTGGTGAAAGCGCTCCAACGCCCCCTGGCTCTGCGCATGATACGCTGACGCACGGTTATGCTTCACCTTAAGCTGCTTGAGGACCTGTGAGAAGAGATGAGAGGTAAAATTAGTACCTTGGTCGCTCTGAATCACCCTGGGAATACCAAAAATAGAAATAAACTGTGACAAAGCCTTCACAATTGACCTGGCGGTAACCGAGCGCAATGGATATGCTGCCGGATACCGCGTAGTCTGACACATCACAGTTAACAAATAAAGGCATCCAGATTTTGACGGAGGCAACGGTCCTACACAGTCAACTAAATGCTCGAACGGCTGACTGATAGCCGGAATGGGACAAAGTGGTGCTGGCTTAATTGACTGACTGGGCTTACTAGTCAGTTGACAGGTATGGCATGACTTTATATACCTGGAAACATCGCTCTTCAACTTCGGCCAGAAAAAATATCGCAACACGCGGTCATAGGTTTTCCTAACCCCTAAATGACCCGAGTCATCATGTGCAATTTTCAACACCACATGGCGAAACTTTTCCGGGGCAACAACCTGAAACACTGGTTCGCCGACAAAATCACCTTCACAAGGCACCCATTTCCTCACCAGTAAACCCTTTTGGAGGAAATAACCATGCGCCACATTCCGAACTTCATCTCCTGAAAGAACACCAGCCAACAAAGTGGACAGAGTCGGGTCAGACTGCTGACAGTTAACCCACTCCTCCCGAGAAACAGATGGAGGCAAATCAGGCAAGGCGACCACAAACTCAGACTCCCCCTTTCTCCCACTTTCACTCGAGTCTGGAAAAGCTACAGCGCGGCTCTGAGCGCGCGTCACAGCGCAAACAGGAAAAACCTCTGGCAGCCTCTGGCCACTGTCATCCCGCAACCCAGTAAACAATGGTCTAGCAGTAACCAGAGGAGAAGGAGGCACTTTAGCCCACACAGCACCACCAGCCAGATCATTTCCCAAAATCATCTCCACACTATCCAGAGGCAACGCATGGCGCACCCCCACTGCAACAGTGCCCTGAACAAGCTCACAATCAAGCACCATATTATGTCGTGGCACAGGTACCAGCCCCATCTCCATCCCACGCATCACTATATAATCCCCCGTTTCCGTGGCAAACGAAAACGGCAACACTGACCGCAAGATGAATGAGTGCTTCGCACCTGTGTCCCGCAACACCCTAATCGGCACACGCTCATCACTGCCGACCAAGGACACGACAGCGTTAGCAATGAAGGCCTCAAAACCATCATCACAGCCCAGCTCCACACTCTCCGGTCGCAGCCCCGGGACACTGGCACAGGACAAAACAGGAGAAGGTAAGAAAGACTTACGGCTACCCTTTGACCTCAAAACAGGACACTGGTCCTTCCAATGACCAGATTCCCTGCAATAATTACACACCTTGCTGATGTCATCCCTTCCACGCAAGTTCCTAACCGTATGCGAGGGACCAGCCGCCGGAGACTGGTTACCATAACGCGAGTTATGGTAACTACTTGCCTTACGTCTCGCATCCCCGCCAGAGCATGCAGCAACAACCCCATCTCTGTGAGTCAAAGCAAAATCATCCGCTAACTCAGCTGCTCTCAGGACAGTGGTTGCTTTCTGCTCAGCAACATAAGTGGCTATGCGCTGAGGAATTGAGTTTTTGAACTGCTCCAATACGATTAACTCACGCAGGTCATGAAAATTGTCCACATCAGCAGCGGCACACCAACGGTTAAAGTGACACAGCAAATCCCGAGCCAACTCCACATTAGTCTGCTTATCACCTTTCACCCAATTTCTGAACTTTTGACGATAAGCCTCTGGGACTAACTCATATGCTTTTAAAACCCCGGATTTTACCTTAGCATAACTCAGACAGTCAGTCGCACTCAATGCAGAGTATGCCTCCTGAGCCTTACCCGTAAGGACACATTGAAGCATCAGAGTCCGGTCCTCATCCGGCCACCCTTTCACATCGGCAATGCGCTCGAACAGCGTAAAGAAAGTATCAGGGTCCCTCTCATTAAACTTCGGCACTAACCGTAAATTGGCACCCACATCAAAAACACGCGGCACAACCCCAGATACCGAGGCACCCTCTGACTCACCTGACAGCTTGCCGTCCCTAATCAAGTCCAATTTACATTGCTGCACCTCCAATTTCATTTTTTCAGTTTCCTGCCGAACTTTCTCTAGCTCCATCCTACCTTCGATCTCCACTCTCAGCCTATGCTTTTCCTGCTCAAATCTATGCTTTTCCTGCTCAAACTGCAACAACATCAACTCCCTTTGTTGCTCAAACGTTAAGTTTGACCCTGGCACAGACACTGGCACTGAGACTGACGCACCAGCTGAACCTAACTGTAGTGCAGCCATTTCAGACAAAGGTTCTCCCTTCCCCAAGACACCTCTCTCCAACAACGCGGACAAGATAACACACCTCACCTCATCCTTTCGCTTTTTGTCTGCAACCCTAATCTCATAATGATCAGCTATCTGCAATAACTGTTCCTTGGTACAGCTATCCAGAAACACCGCCGAAGGCGCAGCCACAAACTCCAACACAGAAGCCATCACAAATCCACACCGGACCTAAACAGAATGCACAGTGTTAACCACCCACAAACGCACACATGAGGCAAAACTGGCCCCAGGAGTACTCCCCCTAACTGCCTATCCAAAACTAATTAAACTCACCCCTAGTCTTCGTGTGGGTCCGCGGTGGGTACTTACGCACTGAAACCCATGAGGCTTTGAGAAGCAACCTAAAAAGGCCACCCCACAAAAATCCTCTGGACGTGCTCCCGAGACTGCTGCCCAAGGACAGCTGACACTAACCGCGTTGCCACCACTTTAAACAAGAAAAATAACAAACGGACACCGCCCAAAAGGAGTAGTGTCCCTACAGCCTAACGGGGAAACTCCAACAACAGCGAACTGGGGTGGTAACACTTACAGTCTCTTCAGATCACGGCCAAACCATCCTCCTGCAAAAACACACATTACAACCGAGTTGTCCAACCTGCGGTGCATCTCCCAAAAATCTGCAAACAAAACAAAACCATAAAAGCACTACACGCGCACCAAAAGACACGTGCGTAAACCAAACAGTTGAAAAGAGTGCCAAACAAATCTAACTCTACAAACGATCCAATTAACCAAACTTAGGACGAGCCCCCATTTGTCACAGCTGGCTCAAGGCCATGACAAAACAAGGGAGACGCACCGTCTTTAAAGTAATAACAAATTATATTTATTTAACAAAAGCATAAAGACAACTTAGGACATACAATAACATGAGGTGTGGAAGTCAGCAAGATCAGTGGTGTAGGATGTGCATGCATGGTAAATGTGGTGTGTGGATGTTGTATGGTGCACAAAAGGAAACCATAAGAACACAAACAAGACAAACTAAAGCTGCCGCATCACCCGGTATAACAGGCCTCTGTCTGTAAGGGAAGAGAGAGAGAGAGTGAATGAGATGGTGCTTATATAGGAAACCAGATCACTGGCCCAGGTGCCTCCAGTTACCCGATTACCTGATTCCCTGCTGGCCCAACCCCCTGCCAACCAGCCATTTGCACAAGACCATACTGGCAACACCAGTAGGGGTTGCCACACTACAGACAGTAATGGGTTGAAGTGGAGGTAGTGTGGCCGAGTGGTCTAAGGCGCTGGATTTAGGCTCCAGTCTCTCAGGAGGCGTGGGTTCAAATCCCACCACTGCCAAGCTTAGCTCCTGTAACTTGGAGTTTCTAGCCCTAAACTGGCTGTCGGAGCAGGAGGTTGTAAGAGAGCCCTCTCTGTCAGCATTTACATTGGGAGGTGGTCATGATAAGCTCCTGGGTTTTGCAAGTCCACTCAATTTTGCCAAAATTTCCCATCCATTTAAAAATAAGAAATTGGTGTGAAATCAGTGAAATACAGTTTTAAAGTCACCCTCATTTACGGGAAGCAGAGTGGCGCAGCGGAAGCGTGCTGGGCCCATAACCCAGAGGTCGATGGATCGAAACCATCCTCTGCTAATTAATGCATTGTTCAGGGCTTCTCTATGTGGTAGACTATTACCAAGAGTTGCCCAGCAACATCCTCCAGTAATCAAAATGGCCAGAGTTTTTGGTTTTCACCATTTGGAAAGACACCTGGGAAATTCTTGCTTTTCATATGTGACGTTCAATGATGTCGGATATCAGCACTGTGTCTTTTCGGTGTCGCTGCAGACAGTGATGGGCTGAGGTGGAGGTAGTGTGGCCGAGTGGTCTAAGGCGCTGGATTAAGGCTCCAGTCTCTCAGGAGGCGTGGGTTCAAATCCCACCACTGCCAAGATTAACTCCTGCATCTTGGAGTTTCTAGCCCTAAACCGGGTATCAGAGTAAGAGGTCCCTCTCTGTCAGCCTTTATGGAGTGGAGGTTGTTATGACAAGCTATTGGATTTTGCAAGTCCACTCAATTTTGCCAAAATTTCAAAGGCATTTAAAGATAAGAAATTGGTGTGAAATCAGTGAAATACACTTTTAAAGTCACTAACGGAAAGCAGAGTGGCGCAGCGGAAGCGTGCTGGGCCCATAACCCAGAGGTCGATGGATCGAAACCATCCTCTGCTAATTAATGCGTTGTTCAGGCCTTCTCTGTGTGGTAGACTGGTACCAAGAGTTGCCCAGCAACATCCTCCGCTGATTAAGAAGCCCATATCAGTGGTGGCCAAAGCCAAATATTTAGGAAGACCCCTGGAAAATTCTTGCTCTTCACATTGGACGTTCAATAATGTTGGATATCAGTTCTGTTTCTTTTCAGTGTCGCTACAGGCATGGATGGCTTGAAATGGAGGTAGTGTGGCCGAGCGGTCTAAGGCGCTGGATTAAGGCTCCAGTCTCTCAGGAGGCGTGGGTTCAAATCCCACCACTGCCACTTTGAGTTTCAAACTCTAAACTGGGTATCATAGCAGGAAGTTTTAAGTGATCCCTCTCTGTCAGCCATTACAGAGTGGAAGTCCACCCCTTTTGGCCGAAATTTCCAGACATTTAAAAATAAGAAATTGGTGTGAAATCAGTGAAATACACTTTTAAAATCACCATCACTAACGGGAAGCAGAGTGGCGCAGCGGAAGCGTGCTGGGCCCATAACCCAGAGGTCGATGGATCGAAACCATCCTCTGCTAATTAATGCGTTGTTCAGGCCTTCTCTATGTGGTAAACTGTTACCAAGAGTTGCCCAGCAACATCCTCCAATGGTCCAAGGTGATTATTTTGGTTTTCACCATTTGGAAAGACACCTGGGTAATTCTTGCTTTTCATATGTGACGTTCAATGATGTTGGATATCAGCACTGTGTCTTTTCTGTGTCGCTACAGACAGTAATGGGTTGAAGTGGAGGTAGTGTGGCCGAGTGGTCTAAGGCGCTGGATTTAGGCTCCAGTCTCTCAGGAGGCGTGGGTTCAAATCCCACCACTGCCAAGCTTAGCTCCTGTAACTTGGAGTTTCTAGCCCTAAACTGGCTGTCGGAGCAGGAGGTTGTAAGAGAGCCCTCTCTGTCAGCATTTACATTGGGAGGTGGTCATGATAAGCTCCTGGGTTTTGCAAGTCCACTCAATTTTGCCAAAATTTCCCATCCATTTAAAAATAAGAAATTGGTGTGAAATCAGTGAAATACACTTTTAAAATCACCATCACTAACGGAAAGCAGAGTGGCGCAGCGGAAGCGTGCTGGGCCCATAACCCAGAGGTCGATGGATCGAAACCATCCTTTGCTAATTAATGCCTTGTTCAGGCCTTCTCTATGTGGTAAACTGTTACCAAGAGTTGCCCAGCAACATCCTCCAGTAATCAAAATGGCCAGAGTTTTTGGTTTTCACCATTTGGAAAGACACCTGGGAAATTCTTGCTTTTCATATGTGACGTTCAATAATGTCGGATATCAGCACTGTGTCTTTTCGGTGTCGCTGCAGACAGTGATGGGCTGAGGTGGAGGTAGTGTGGCCGAGTGGTCTAAGGCGCTGGATTAAGGCTCCAGTCTCTCAGGAGGCGTGGGTTCAAATCCCACCACTGCCAAGATTAACTCCTGCAGCTTGGAGTTTCTAGCCCTAAACCGGGTATCAGAGTAAGAGGTCCCTCTCTGTCAGCCTTTATGGAGTGGAGGTTGTTATGACAAGCTATTGGATTTTGCAAGTCCACTCAATTTTGCCAAAATTTCAAAGGCATTTAAAGATAAGAAATTGGTGTGAAATCAGTGAAATACACTTTTAAAGTCACTAACGGAAAGCAGAGTGGCGCAGCGGAAGCGTGCTGGGCCCATAACCCAGAGGTCGATGGATCGAAACCATCCTCTGCTAATTAATGCGTTGTTCAGGCCTTCTCTGTGTGGTAGACTGATACCAAGAGTTGCCCAGCAACATCCTCCGCTGATTAAGAAGCCCATATCAGTGGTGGCCAAAGCCAAATATTTAGGAAGACCCCTGGAAAATTCTTGCTCTTCACATTGGACGTTCAATAATGTTGGAAATCAGTTCTGTTTCTTTTCAGTGTCGCTACAGGCATGGATGGCTTGAGGTGGAGGTAGTGTGGCCGAGCGGTCTAAGGCGCTGGATTAAGGCTCCAGTCTCTCAAGAGGCGTGGGTTCAAATCCCACCACTGCCACTTTGAGTTTCAAACTCTAAACTGGGTATCATAGCAGGAAGTTTTAAGTGATCCCTCTCTGTCAGCCATAACAGAGTGGAAGTCCACCCCTTTTGGCCGAAATTTCCAGACATTTAAAAATAAGAAATTGGTGTGAAATCAGTGAAATACACTTTTAAAATCACCATCACTAACGGGAAGCAGAGTGGCGCAGCGGAAGCGTGCTGGGCCCATAACCCAGAGGTCGATGGATCGAAACCATCCTCTGCTAATTAATGCGTTGTTCAGGCCTTCTCTATGTGGTAAACTGTTACCAAGAGTTGCCCAGCAACATCCTCCAATGGTCCAAGGTGATTATTTTGGTTTTCACCATTTGGAAAGACACCTGGGTAATTCTTGCTTTTCATATGTGACGTTCAATGATGTTGGATATCAGCACTGTGTCTTTTCTGTGTCGCTACAGACAGTAATGGGTTGAAGTGGAGGTAGTGTGGCCGAGTGGTCTAAGGCGCTGGATTTAGGCTCCAGTCTCTCAGGAGGCGTGGGTTCAAATCCCACCACTGCCAAGATTAACTCCTGTAACTTGGAGTTTCTAGCCCTAAACTGGCTGTCGGAGCAGGAGGTTGTAAGAGAGCCCTCTCTGTCAGCATTTACATTGGGAGGTGGTCATGATAAGCTCCTGGGTTTTGCAAGTCCACTCAATTTTGCCAAAATTTCCCATCCATTTAAAAATAAGAAATTGGTGTGAAATCAGTGAAATACAGTTTTAAAGTCACCCTCATTTACGGGAGGCAGAGTGGCGCAGCGGAAGCGTGCTGGGCCCATAACCCAGAGGTCGATGGATCGAAACCATCCTCTGCTAATTAATGCATTGTTCAGGGCTTCTCTATGTGGTAGACTATTACCAAGAGTTGCCCAGCAACATCCTCCAGTAATCAAAATGGCCAGAGTTTTTGGTTTTCACCATTTGGAAAGACACCTGGGAAATTCTTGCTCTTCATATGTGACGTTCAATAATGTCTGATATCAGCACTGTGTCTTTTCGGTGTCGCTGCAGACAGTGATGGGCTGAGGTGGAGGTAGTGTGGCCGAGTGGTCTAAGGCGCTGGATTAAGGCTCCAGTCTCTCAGGAGGCGTGGGTTCAAATCCCACCACTGCCAAGCTTAGCTCCTGTAACTTGGAGTTTCTAGCCCTAAACTGGGTATCAGAGTAAGAGGTCCCTCTCTGTCAGCCTTTATGGAGTGGAGGTTGTTATGACAAGCTATTGGATTTTGCAAGTCCACTCAATTTTGCCAAAATTTCAAAGGCATTTAAAGATAAGAAATTGGTGTGAAATCAGTGAAATACAGTTTTAAAGTCACTAACGGAAAGCAGAGTGGCGCAGCGGAAGCGTGCTGGGCCCATAACCCAGAGGTCGATGGATCGAAACCATCCTCTGCTAATTAATGCGTTGTTCAGGCCTTCTCTGTGTGGTAGACTGGTACCAAGAGTTGCCCAGCAACATCCTCCAATGGTCCAAGGTGATTATTTTGGTTTTCACCATTTGGAAAGACACCTGGGTAATTCTTGCTTTTCATATGTGACGTTCAATGATGTTGGATATCAGCACTGTGTCTTTTCTGTGTCGCTACAGACAGTAATGGGTTGAAGTGGAGGTAGTGTGGCCGAGTGGTCTAAGGCGCTGGATTTAGGCTCCAGTCTCTCAGGAGGCGTGGGTTAAGCTCCATATATATTTTTACACACATACTGTGTCTTGTCGCAGTTAAAACCAGGAAGACACTGAGGCCTGTAGAGAAAAGAGGTAATTTCCAACACTGTTTATATCTATGTGTGCTGTTTTCTCTACTTATAGTATAGTCCACTGTGTTGTGATGTTGTTTTCTGTCTTTAATAAATGAGCCAGTTCTATATACTGCTTGTTATGTGGGTCACAAAACACAAGTTGACCAAAATGAAAAAATACTGACGTCAGATGATTGATAGCGTTTCATGTTATGTGGAACAGAGCAGGTGGAGACTGCAGGCAGAACGAGGCTGAAGAATGACGTTTTTATTTTAGGCCTTAAAACTGAAACAAAAGATAACACTGAGCAGAAAACCAGGACTTAAAACACAAACTGAACTAATGAAACAACAAGAAACAGGTGGTAAGATGCTTGGAGCTGAAGAGGAGCAGGGCTAACAAGACTGATGCAGGGCAGCTGTGAAAAGACACAGAGAACCAAAAACCAAGAAACTAAATCTGACAAATGGATACTGACGAGGAAGTCCAGGATGTCTGTTATCTCCAGAACATCCACCTTGTGTTCACCTACAGACCACCTACTACCATCTTCAGTATGTCCATAAATATGAATAAACACAAAGAGCTTCTATTTCAATGTGAGATCAGAACACATGATTAAACTGTCACTTCATTTTAACCTTTACATACTGTTCAGGGTTTAATCTGACACATTATTTACATTAGAGAGACAAAAAAACACCTTTAAAAAGTTTCATTTTAACCAGAAATGTGACGACGTTTCCTCATGTGACTCAGAATATACCAGAATGGAAATATTTAAACTTCCTAAATTTGTTTTTGTGCAGCTGATACACATTTTTGTTGATATTTATTCAAAAACCACCATTTAAAAAAAATACTGTTTAGTCATCATTCATTGAAACCATTATGTTGTCCAGCGTTGTATATATCGTGGGACCATTACATAGTGTGATTGGTGTATCCAAAGAGACCAAACAAATGAATGACGCGTGACACAATGAAATGCTGAGAGGCATGTGGGAGAAATTTACATAAATGCAAACCTAAAAGGGAGTTTTTTCTTGCCACTGTGTCTCATGTGGGAATGTTGGGTCTCTTTAACCCTTAAACAGGCAATGTGCACCAGGAGATACAGACTCTTTAACCTTCCTGTCATCCTCCCGGGTCCTTCCTCTGTCCTTCCTTCCTTCCTTCCTTCATCTGTCCTTTCTTCCTTCCTTCCTTCCTTAGATCTAAGTTCAGCTGTTAGGGTAAATGTTCCCTCCTTCTGTCCTTTCTTCCTTCCTTCATCTGTCCTTCCTTTCTTTCTTCCTTCCTTCCTTCCTTCCTCCTCCTTCCCTCCCTCCTTTCCTTCCTACCTTCCTTCCTTCCTCCCTCCTTTCCTTCCTTCTTCCCTCCTTTCCTTCCTACCTTCCTTCCTTCCTCCCTCCTTTCCTTCCAACCTTCCTTCCTTCCTCCCTCCTTTCCTTCCTTCCTTCCTCCTCCCTCCCTCCCTCCCTTCCTTCCTTCCTTCTTCCTCCCTCCTTCCTTTCCTTCCTCCCTCCTTTCCTTCCTTCCTTCTTCCTCCCTCCTTTCCTTCCTTCCTTCCTTCTTCCTCCCTCCTTCCTTTCCTTCCTCCCTCCTTTCCTTCCTTCCTTCCTTACTTTAGGTGCAAATGACATAACTAGTAAGGCCTGTTTAAGGGTTAAAGTTAAAACCTGAAGAGTTTGGTTTAGAACCTGCTCTATGTGTTAAGAGCCTTGAGATAACTTTGTTGTGATTTGGCGCTATACAAATAAAGATTGATTGATTGATTGATTGATTGACATGTAACATGCTTATACCACATTACACGGGTCTGCCTCTGCCTGTTTCATCCTGAGAAACAATCTACCAACCAAACATGCATACTGTATGATTTTGAAACCAGATAGCATGACAGCAAGCATGAGGCCACTTTTGTATTTGCAATGGATTGGGAAGGGTGCACGTTCTGTTGCAATACTTCCCACTAAACTGCGTAACCACATTTGTCAACCATTGCATCAGGCTTTGACAACTACATCAATCAATCAATCAATCAATCTTTATTTGTATAGCGCCAAATCACAACAAAGTTATCTCAAGGCACTTTACACATAGAGCAGGTTCTGAACCGAACTCTTCAGGTTTTAACTTTAAAGAGACCCAACATTCCCACATGAGACACAGTGGAGAGAAAAAACTCCCTTTTAACAGGAAGGAACCTCAGAACCAGACTCAGAAGTGGGCGGCCATCTGTCTCGACCGGTTGGGGTTGAGAGGAGAGAAAGGAAGGATAGAGGAGAGAGGCACAATGAAAATCAACAAAAACTACATACTGCTGGAGTACTTTATCAAACAAGGGATTGCTCCTGCTGTGACAATGAGAGGCAGTCCAGTTATTTTGATGTATGACAACTTACTCCAGCAGTGGTGGAAAGACTCGTTTAGCTTCCTGCCTACACTTGGCTAGAAAACCAGTGGTGCTTTTCCACTATACAGCTGTAGCTCGACTCGGCTTGGTTTTCTTGGGGGGTTTCCATCAGGGATAGTACCTGGTACCTGCTACTTCTTTAGTATCTGCTCTGCCGAGGTTCCAAGTGAGGCGAGCCAATACTAAATGTGATGTCATCAGACTGCCGGCCTCTGATTGGTCAGAGAGTCACTGGAAGAGTTATGAGCGCGACGTAGTAAGAAGTAACTCTTTCTGGGCTGGTGTTTTTGATATAATGTCTGGGGTTATGAGGTTTGTGATAAAGCCAGAACCCTTACTTATTATTCTCGGGGTGTCTGAAACCTTTAAAAAATTAAGCAAGTACAACAATGCTTTATTTCATATGGTCTTATAAAAGCGAAAAAAAATATTCTTTTACTATGGAAGAGTGAAAATACACCAACATGTAAGATGTGGTTAGAGGAATTAACTAATACACTCCATCTGGAAAGAATATGTGCTGAAAGACAGACTCCAACATTTTGACGCAACTTGGCAACCTCTTATACAGTACCTTGCTAATACGAACTATCTTAATATTCGGTCTTCTATGCTAGCAGAGCTCTCGTGATATTTTCCATACGGGTCTTCTCCAGGGGGTGGGGGGTGGGTTTTATTTTTATTTTTATTTTCTGTCAACCTGTCATGCTCTGTTTCTGTTGTCTTTGTTTACGTGTTCTGTAATTATAAATGCCCAATAAAAATACATGGAAAAAAAGAGGATGTCAGATCCAGACAGGATACAGCAATGTAAAAAAAAAAAAAAAGAGTTCAGTCGGTGTTAAGTCCAGTTAGTGGCATTTTTGACTCGTTTTCAGCCATTGTTTTAGTTGTCCTTTAAAAGAAGTAGTATGTGGGGCATTCCCTTATTTTATTACGGTGAATATTTTATTTTTCAGTGGACGGATAAATGAACATTTAATAAAGGAAATATAAAGCAACCAAAAGGTGAGATCAGAGTTTAAAGTGAAGATTTCTTTCAGATTCTTTCAGTCAGTAATGAATTCTCAGTGAGTGCAGATCATGAACCTCTCATCACACATTATTAAACACTAGAAAAACTATCACTGAATTTAATTTCCATGAGCAGACGAGTTAATTCTCCTTTTCTTTTTTTTTCTGCCTTTTTCACATTTAATTTCAGGTCAAAGGTTAATGAGGAGGTTCAGTTTTTCTCCTTCTTCTTCTTCTCCTTCTTCTTCTTCTTCTTCATTCACCTGTTCCATATTACATGAAGTGATCAGTGTGCAGTCAGGTGTAAAACTGCCGGTAATGACTCTCTGTTTAATCACAGTCTGCTGCAGACGACACATTAAAGAAGGAAGAGGAGAGCGGCAGAAGAAAGTTTTCACTGGTTTGAGGATCTGTGAGATTAACCCTTTATTGGGCAAATAATTATATTTGGTAACTTCTGTAAATATCCCAAAATATCCTTCCTTCCTTCCTCCCTTTCCTTCCTTCCATCTGTCCTTCCTCCCTCCCTCCTTCTCTCCTCCCTTCCTTCTTTCCTTCCTTCCTTCCTTCCTTCTTTCCTTCCTTCCTTCCTTCCTTCCTTCCTCCCTTCTTTCTTCCCTTCCACTTTTCCTTTCTCCATCCCTCATTCCTTATTCCTTTCCTTCCTTCCATCTGTCCTTCCTCCCTCCCTCCCTCCTTCTCTCCTCCCTTCCTTCTTTCCTTCCTCCCTTCCTTTCCTTCCTTCCATCTGTTCTTTCTCCCTCCCTCCTTCTCTTCTCCCTTCCTACTTTCCTTCCTCCATCCCCCTTTCTTCTTCCTTCCTTCTTTCTTCCCTTCCTCCCTCCCTCCTTCTCTCTTTCTTTCCTCCACCCTACCTTCCTTCCTTCCTTCTTTCCTCCCTCCTTCCTTCCCTTCCATCCCTCCTTCCCTCCTTCCTTCCTTCCTTCCTTCCTTCCTTTCAATGAGTGTCCTATAAAGGGTTAACCCTCCTGTTGTGTTCGAGTCAAGGAAATAAGGAAAGGAGGGAGGGAGGAAGGAGGGAAGGAAGAAAGGGGGACGGAGGAAAGAAGTAAGTAAAGAAGGAAGGTAGGAGGGTGGGAGGAAATAAGGTAGGAGGGTGGGAGGATGGAAGGAAAGAAGGACAGAGGAGAGAAGGAAGGGAGGAAGGAAGGACAGAGGAAGGAAAGAAGGTAGGAAGGAGGGAGGAAGGAAGGAAGGACGGAGGAAGGAAAGAAGGTAGGAAGGACGGAGGAAAGAAGTAAGTAAAGAAGGAAGGTAGGAGGGTGGGAGGAAATAAGGTAGGAGGGTGGGAGGATGGAAGGAAAGAAGGACAGAGGAGAGAAGGAAGGGAGGAAGGAAGGACGGAGGAAGGAAAGAAGGTAGGAAGGAGGGAGGAAGGAAGGAAGGAAGAAAGGAGGGGGAAAGGAGGGAGGGAGGAAAGAAGGGAAGGAAGGAAGGAGGGAAGGACAGATGGAAGGAAGGACAGACAGAAGGTAAGGAAGGAAGGAAAGAAGGAAGAAAGGAAGAACGGACAGACAGAAGGAAGGACAGATTGAAGGAAGGAATGGAGGGAGGAAGGAAGGAAGGAAGGAAGGAATGGAGGAAGGAAGAAAGGAAGGTAGGGATGAAGGACGGATGGATGGAAGGAAGAAAGGAAATAAGGAAGGTAGGAAGGACAGATGGAAGGAAGGAAAAGAACACAAGATGGCAAGTGGGCCAGATCAAACCCGAAGGACGGATGGAAGGAAGGAAAGAAGGAAGAGGAGAGCGGGAGAAGAAAGTTTTCACTGGTTTGAGGATCTGTGAGATTAACCCTCCTGTTGTGTTCGAGTCAAGGAAATAAGGAAAGGAGGGAGGGAGGGAGGAAGGAGGGAAGGAAGAAAGGGGGATGGAGGAAGGAAGGAAGGGAGGAAAGGAAATAAGGAAGGAAGGAAGGAAGGAAGGAAGGACGGAGGAAAGAAGTAAGTAAAGAAGGAAGGTAGGAGGGTGGGAGGAAATAAGGTAGGAGGGTGGGAGGATGGAAGGAAAGAAGGACAGAGGAGAGAAGGAAGGGAGGAAGGAAGGACGGAGGAAGGAAGGAAGGAAGAAAGGAGGGGGAAAGGAGGAAGGAAAGGAGGGAGGGAGGAAAGAAGGGAAGGAAGGAAGGAGGGAAGGAAGGAAGAGTCAAAACAGATGGGTCAATTTGACCCGGGAGCACAACAGGAGGGTTAAACACGACGTCTGACTCCAGCAGCAGACTGTCACAGCTGAACCAGACTCCTCCGAACATTTAGCTCAATTATCTCTGACTCTCTCGCCGGGTCATTAAAAAGATGGAAGGAAGGAAGGAAGAAAGGAAGGAAAGACAGATGGAAGGAAGGAATGGAGGAAGGAAGAAAGGAAGGAAGGGCAGAAGGAAGAAAGGAAGGAAGGACAGATAGAAGGAAGGAATGGAGGAAGGAAGAAAGGAAGGAAGGGCAGATGGAAGGAAGGACAGACAGAAGGTAAGGTAGGAAGGAAAGAAGGAAGAAAGGAAGAACGGACAGACAGAAGGAAGGACAGATTGAAGGAAGGAATGGAGGGAGGAAGGAAGGAAGGAAGGAAGGAAGGAATGGAGGAAGGAAGAAAGGAAGGTAGGGATGAAGGACGGATGGATGGAAGGAAGAAAGGAAATAAGGAAGGTAGGAAGGACAGATGGAAGGAAGGAAAAGAACACAAGATGGCAAGTGGGCCAGATCAAACCCGAAGGACGGATGGAAGGAAGGAAAGAAGGAAGAGGAGAGCGGGAGAAGAAAGTTTTCACTGGTTTGAGGATCTGTGAGATTAAACACGACGTCTGACTCCAGCAGCAGACTGTCACAGCTGAACCAGACTCCTCCGAACATTTAGCTCAATTATCTCTGACTCTTCTTCTTCTTTCTGCTGCTGCTGACGATATGTGACGGCATGGACTCCCAAAAACAAGATATTTCATATATTTTAACACTTAATATTATCTTATATCAGAGGAGTCAAACTCATTTTCATTCAAGGGCCAATTTCATCTCATGTGGGCCGGGTCATTAAAAAGATGGAGGGAAGGAAGGAAGGAAATAAGAAGGGAAGGAAAGAAATACAGACAAAAGGAAGGTAGAGAGGAAAGGTAGGAAGGACATACAGAAGGAAGGATGGACAGACAGAAGGAAGGAAGGAAGGAAGGAAGGAAGCAAGGAAGGAAGGTAGGGAGCAAGAAAGGGAGGAAGGAAAGAAGGAAGGGAGGAAGGAAGGAAGGAAGGAAGCAAGGAAAATAAGACAAGAAGGAAGGAAGGGAGGAAAGTTGGAAGAAAGGAGTAAAGAAGGAAGGAAGGAAGGAAAGAAGGAATGACAGACGAATGGAAGGAAGGAAGGAAGAGAAGAGAAGACAGGAAGGGAGGAAAGTTGGAAGAAAGGAGTAAAGAAGAAAGAAAGAAAGAAAGAAACTGGGCCAACGTCCCACTCAAGAACCAAACCAAACATACAGAAGGAAGGATGGACAGACAGACGGAAGGAAGGAAGGAAGGAATGAAGGAAGAAAGGGAGGAAGAAAGTAAAAAAAGGGAAGGAAGGTAGGAAGGATAGATGGAAGGAAGGAAAACAAGGAAAGTGGGCCAGATTGGACCCATCGGCGGGCCGGTTCTGGCCCGTGGGCCGCATGTTTGACTCCCCTGTCTTATATAGTTTGACAAGATCTAAACCAGGGGTGTCAAACATACGGCCCGTGGGCCAGATATGGCCCGCCGAGGGGTGTGATCCGGCCCACTTGCCATCTTGTGTTCTTTTCCTTCCTTCCATCTGTCCTTCCTCCCTACCTTCCTTTTTTCCTTTCTTCGTTCCTCCCTTCCTTCCTTCCTTCTATCTGTCCTTCCTTCCTTTCTTCCTTCTTTCCTTCCTTCCATCCGTCCTTCGGGTTTGATCTGGCCCACTTGCCATCTTGTGTTCTTTTCCTTCCTTCCATCTGTCCTTCCTACCTTCCTTATTTCCTTTCTTCCTTCCATCCATCCGTCCTTCCTCCCTACCTTCCTTTCTTCCTTCCTTCCTCCATTCCTTCCTTCCATCTGTCCTTCCTTCCTTCCTTCCTTCCTCCCTCCATTCCTTCCTTCAATCTGTCCTTCCTTCTGTCTGTCCGTCCTTCCTTTCTTCCTTCCTTCTATCTGTCCTTCCTTCCTTTCTTCCTTCCTCCATTCCTTCCTTCCTTCTTTACCTTCTGTCTGTCCTTCCTTCCATCTGCCGTTCCTTCCTTCCTTTCTTCCTTCTTTCCTTCCTTCCTTCTGTCTGTCTGTCCTTCACTATGTCTCTTTCCTACCTTTCTTCCCTCCTTCCTTTTGTCTGTATTTCTTTCCTTCCCTTCTTATTTCCTTCCTTCCTTTCCTTCCATCTTTTTAATGATCCGGCCCACATGAGATGAAATTGGTCTGTATGTGACCCTTGAATGAAAATGAGTTTGACTCACATGATCTAAAGACTAAACCTATTATTTTATGCTCGTAGAAAGAGTGAAGCCCTAAATGTTCCCGAAACCATTGTGGTGTAATTTCACATTTGTTCTTTTTATCAACTTTTAAATATAACCACGAAACTCTTGTACAATTCCTCGGCTCCTTTCAGTCAGAATATGTTTTAAATATATGTGTGTGTGTGTGTGTGTGTGTGTGTGTGTGTGTTTTTGGCTGGTTAGAGTATTAATTTTGAACATTAAATATTATTATTTTTGGTGCAAAGTGCAGCATGTCAGATTTAATGTCATCTATTAACATCTAACCACATCCCACCTCCTCTCTGCTCCCGTTCAGGAAGAGAGGAGGAGGAGGAGGAGGAGGAGGAGGAGAATCTACTGCGGCCACCAAACCCACAAAAACATGGAAGTCTCTCTCTGGAATCAGTGTTTTGGTTTGTCCGCTCTGGGCTACTGTAGAAACATGGTGGTCCAACATGGCGGTCGGCTCCCTGTGTCATTATAAAAAGGAGGAAGGGGCTCTTTGTAAGGTAATGAAAAAAAATATTATATTCCATTCCTGTCAAGTCCGTTCCACTAGATGTGACTAAAGTCTTCACACTGCACCTTTAACATGAAAATAAATACATAATGAGGAGTTTGCATGTTCTCCTTGTTCCTGTTTGGGTTCTCCAGGTTCTCCAGCTTCCTCCTCAGACTAAAAACATGCAGCTCTGTAGTCAGTGTTTGGTTTGTCCGCTCTGGGCTACTGTAGAAACATGGTGGTCCAACATGGCGGTCTGCTCCCTGTGTCATTATAAAGGAGGAAGGGGCTCTTTTCTAAGGTAATTTTTATCTGATTATACTTTTATTAAAACATACTTATGAATATTATATTCACTAGATGTGACTAAAGTCTTCACACTGCACCTTTAACATGAAAATAAGTACATAATGAGGAGTTTGCATGTTCTCCTTGTTCCTGTTTGGGTTCTCCAGGTTCTCCAGCTTCCTCCTCAGACTAAAAACATGCAGCTGAGGTTAATTGAAGACTCCGTTCCACTAGATGTGACTAAAGTCTTCACACTGCACCTTTAACATGTTCAAAATCAATTAGGGCTGTCAGTGTTAACGCGTTAATCGCAATTAGATTAATGCAATCCTGTGTTGGTAGTACTGGTTGAACTACATTACCCATAATGCCATATAGGCGGTCACATGTTGGTGACGTCACTGTTCAAGAGGTCTACCTGAAGTTGGTCAGAAAAGCTGCATGAAAACCTATGCCAGTGTGTTCATTGAGAGCAACAAACATAACAAATCCATAACAGGGTTTTTTTTTTTTTTAATCTCATTTTAATGTGTCAAGCCTTTTTGTCCCTTCTCCTCCCCCGTAGACGGCTCCTCTAGCTGTAGCGCTATGCTTTGAAGTGGCCTCCTGCAGTAAACCTACCGCGCTGATGGAAAGTAAGAGAGCTACTGGACTTTTGAACGGCTTGTTTAACTTTAAAACACTTCCAGACGCTTCAGTTGACAAGTCAAAAGTAAAATGCAACCTGTGTCAAACAGAGTTTAACTACCACCGGAGTACGTGGAGTTTGAGTTAGCACCTCCACGCTAAACACCCAGGTGCAGCCAAGCCAGCCTCAGCTCCACCAAAGGACCATTTTGGAGTGTGGGAGTCGCAGCAGAGCCGTGATTGATTCCCAGTTAAGACACTCTGGTAAGAAATGCTTTACATTATGGGCTTAAAACTGCCTTCAAATGGAAAATAACAGGATTTTAAACATGCAATTCAAAACGCCATTAATCGCGATTAACTATGGAAATTCTGCGATTAATCGCGATTTTAAAAATTAATCGTTTGACAGCCCTAAAATAAATACATAAAATTTAAACATAAACATTAACATACAGTTTATACTAGTATATATTATATTTATGGGTGGCATGGTGGTGCAGTGGTTAGCAGTAAGAAGGTTCGGGGTTCCTTCTGTGTGGAGTTTGCATGTTCTCCTTGTTCCTGTTAGGGTTCCTCAGGTTCTCCAGGTTCTCCAGGTTCCTCCTCAGACTAAACACATGCAGCTGAGGTTAATTGCAGACTCTACATTGCCTGCAGGTGTGAATGTTTGTCTCTAAATGTTAACCCTGTGATGGACCGGTGACCTCTCCACTGAGCACTGCTCCTCTCTCCGGCCCCCCTGTGGCCCCTCTGTAGGATAAGCTGTATGGAAAATGAATGAATGAATGAATTATATTATATTTATGGTATTTTATTCAGGTAGTTACATCACCTATCTGCCATGGTGCTTTTCTCTTATCCTACAAATCTGCTGCTTCATTTTTAGACACATTTTTCCTTAAAAATCAGAGAATTTGGATTTTTTTTCTATAAAAAAACCAACTAAAAAGACTCATAATGGTTAATTAATTATCATTATAGTGATGGACTAATCCCTGCTGCTCTGATCTCAACAGCTCTGAGATTAAGACTGTGTCTGAAATCACTTTATTCACTCATTCACTGCTCTGTGTATAATAAACACTCAATAGTTCAGTCAGCAGCAAATTAAGATTTTGATTTGTTCGCTCTAATGTGACCCATATCTGATTAGTTGGATGGGAAGGAAAGAAAAGGAGAAGGAAGGAAAGAAAAGGAGAAGGAAGGAAAGAAAAGGAGAAGGAAGGAAAGAATAAAAGTGAGGAAGGAAGAAAGAAAAGAAAGGAAAGGTTGGAAAAGAAGAAAGAAAGAGGGCTGAAAAGGACCCCTCGGTAGGCCGGTTCTGGCCCACGGGCCGCATGTTTGACACCCCTGCTCTAATGTGACTCATATCTGATTTGTTTCTGACAATGTGAACAGCACAAGTCACTTTGAATCTGACATTTCCAAATCTGATTCAGACCACTTTCAGATGTGAAACTGAGGCCCCGTTTATACGTACCCGGACATCGTTTGCTCCGTTTAGACACAAACGGAGAATTCACCCCTGCAAACCTTTATTTATTTCAAATTGTTTTTTATTGAGTTTTCAAAAGTGTGAGAACAAACAAAACAAAACAAAACAGTTTAAACTGACAGAGCTATTAGACACAATTGCATGAATACCATACATGGACCCCATCTCCAGTGTGCGTCATTTATAGTATACATACATACTACATAAACAGTTTTTCTTTTGCTTCAATTTGTTACATTTTCAATAGTCAACCCATGTACAGAAACATGCCAAAAAAGAAAAAAGAAAATCAACAAGAGAAAAGACAGGAAGAGAAGAGAAAAGGGGGGGGGGGGTAGAGAGCTACTGATCTAAGGTGGTTGCGTCAAATTCACTTGTAAAGAGGTTAAAAAATCCCTGCAAACCTTTAAAGCTTTTTAAAAACTCTGGCCAGACTGGAGATTTAGGAGAAGTCTGTTTGTACGTTTGCATGTAATCAGAGAAAAACTTGTGGAGCCGGAAACTTCTCCTGGGTTAAATGAGACATAGTTTATAATCTATGTGATCATGGATGCAGAGTAGCAGTCACATGTATGCTGGTCTCTTTGGATTAGTGCTAACCCTAACCCTGTACTATGTGGAGGAATGAAGTGACTTTACTTCCTGTGTTTTCCCACCTTGATTACTTCATGTGTTTCACCTGTGTAAGGAAGGAAGGAGGGAAGAAAAAAAGGAAAGAAAAAGGAGACAGGAAAGAAAGATGCAAGGAAGGAGGGAGGGAAGAAAGATATGATGAACGGACAGAAAGATGGATGGCAAAAAGGGAGGAAGGACATGAGAAAGAAAGTAAAGAAAGATGGAAGGAAGGATAAAAGGAACGAAAGGAAGACAGGAAGGACAGATGGGAGGGAGGAAGGAAGGAGGGAGGGAAGAAAGATATGATGAACGGACAGAAAGATGGATGGAAAAAAGGGAGGAAGGACAGAAGGACATGAGAAAGAAAGTAAAGAAAGATGGAAGGAAGGATAAAAGGAACGAAAAGAAGACAGGAAGGAAAGAAAGGGACGAAGGACAGATGGAAGGAAGGAGGGAAGGAAGGAAGGAAGGAAGGAACGAAAAAGAGACAGGAAAGAAAGATGCAAGGAAGGAGGGAGAGAAGATATGATGGACGGAGAGAATGAAAGATGGAAGAAAGAAAGGAAGTACAGATGGAAGGAAGGGTAAAAGGAACGAAGGAAGGAAAGAAAGGGAGGAAGGAAATATGGAAGGAAGGAAGGAGGGAGGGAAGAAAAAAAGGAAAGAAAAGGAGTCAGGAAAGACAGATGGAAGGAAGGAGGGAGGGAAGAAAGGGACGAAGGACAGATGGAAGGACAGAAGGAAGGAAGGAAGGTAGGAAGGAGGGATGAAAAAAGGAAGGAAGGAACGAAAAAGAGACAGGAAAGAAAGATGGAAGGAAGGAGGGAGGAAGGACAGAAGGACATGAGAAAGAAAGTAAGGAAAGAAAGGGAGGAAGGACAGATGGAAGGACAGAAGGAAGGAAGGAAGGAAGGAAGGAAGGAAGGAAGGAGGGATGAAAAAAGTATGTATGTATCGTATGTATCTGACATGGATGCTACTTCTTTCTCTCCATGGAGGAATATTTTAGAGCTCTTTATGTTAGTGGAGATATTTAGGAAGGAAGGATAAAAGGAAGGAAAAGAAGACAGGAAGGAAAGAAAGGGAGGAAGGACAGATGGAAGGAAGGAGGGAAGAAAAAAAGGAAAGAAAATGAGACAGGAAAGAAAGATGGAAGGAAGGAGGGAGGGAAGAAAGATATGATGAACGGACAGAAAGATGGATGGAAAAAAGGGAGGAAGGACAGAAGGACATGAGAAAGAAAGGAAGGACAGATGGAAGGAAGGATAAAAGGAAGGAAAAGAAGACAGGAAGGACAGATGGGAGGGAGGAAGGAAGGAGGGAGGGAAGAAAGGGAGGAAAGACAGATGGGAGGAAGGAGGGAGGGAAGAAAAGGACGAAGGACAGATGGAAGGACAGAAGGAAGGAGGGAAGGAGGGATGAAAAAAGTATGTATGTATCGTATGTGTCTGACATGGATGCTACTTCTTTCTCTCCATGGAGGAATATTTTAGGGCTCTTTATGTTAGTGGAGATATTTAAACACTCTCAGATAAAATAGAGGAAGTGAAATGATGTGATTTTGAACTCTGGATGTTTGAAAACTTTAGGAGGGAAGAAAAAAAGGAAAGAAAAAGGAGACAGGAAAGAAAGATGGAAGGAAGGAGGGAGGGAAGAAAGATATGATGAACAGACAGAAAGATGGATGGAAAAAAGGGAGGAAGGACAGAAGGACATGAGAAAGAAAGGAAGGAAAGATGGAAGGAAGGGTAAAAGGAAGGAAAAGAAGACAGGAAGGAAAGAAAGGGACGAAGGACAGATGGGAGGAAGGAGGGAGGGAGGAAAGGGAGGAAGGACAGATGGGAGGAAGGAGGGAGGGAGGAAAGGGAGGAAGGACAGATGGGAGGAAGGAGGGAGGGAAGAAAGGGATGAAGGACAGATGGAAGGACAGAAGGAAGGAAGGCAGGAAGGAAGGAAGGAAGGAGGGAAAGAGGGATGAAAAAAGTATGTATGTATCGTATGTGTCTGACATGGATAAAAGGAAGGAAAAAGAAGACAGGAAGGACAGATGGGAGGGAGGAAGGAGGGAGGGAAGAAAGGGAGGAAGGACAGAAGGAAGGAAGGAAGGAAGGAAGGAGGAATGAAAAAAGTATGTATGTATCGTATGTGTCTGACATGGATGCTACTTCTTTCTCTCCATGGAGGAATATTTTATGGTCTTTATGTTAGTGGAGATATTTAAACACTCTCAGATAAAATAGAGGAAGTGAAATGATGTGATTTTGAACTCTGGATGTTTGAAAACTTTATTCAGAGAGTTTGAACAGAGAGACAGGAGTGGAGTGTTTGTAGAGTCGGAGGTGAAGCGGAGCGATGACAGCGACGAGCTTTAAACCCTGCGGACGAGATAACTGTCAGAATAAAAATGATAAACACACACACACACACACACACACACACACACACACACACACACACACTGTAATGACCCCCGGCTCCTCCCAGCATGCACTGCTGCTGTGTTTTATGTTTATTTATGGGGGCCGATGGGGAGGCGGGGCGGACTGACATGTTTATTGTGGCCCTCGGATCAGGAGTCGCTGGGGGCCACAGGTGCAGAGTTTTACATGAGGAGAGATTTACAGTATGGTCGCCATGGAGAAGAGAGGGAGGGGGGGGGAGGGGAGGGGGGGGCGAGGAAGGGGAGGGGGAGGGGGAGGTGGGGGGGGGGGCGAGTGACCTCCCTCCTCTACAGACAAACTGTATCTGAACTTCAGCTGTAACTGAATGAAATGTGTATCAGATAAAAGAGAAGTGAGCGTCTCCGTTTCTAAAAGAAGAAAAAAATATTTTACACAAATATTTTAAATATATAATAAACTACTTCTTCTGCTCCTTCTTCTCCTCCTCCTCCTTCTTCTTCTTCTTCTGCTTCTTCTTCTGCTCCTTCTTCTTCTTCTCCTCCTCCTCCTTCTTCTTCTCCTTCTTCTCCTCCTCCTCCTCCTTCTTCTGCTCCTTCTTCTTCTTCTTCTTCTCCTCCTCCTCCTTCTTTTTCTCCTCCTCCTCCTTCTTCTTCTTCTCCTCCTCCTTCTTCTTCTGCTTCTTCTTCTTCTTCTTCTCCTCCTCCTCCTCCTTCTTCTTCTTCTTCTTCTTCTGCTCCTTCTTCTTCTTCTCCTCCTCCTCCTTCTTCTTCTCCTCCTCCTCCTTCTTCTTCTCCTCCTCCTCCTCCTCCTTCTTCTTCTTCTTCTGCTCCTTCTTCTCCTCCTCCTCCTTCTTCTTCTTCTTCTGCTTCTTCTTCTGCTCCTTCTTCTTCTTCTCCTCCTCCTCCTTCTTCTTCTCCTCCTCCTCCTTCTTCTTCTCCTCCTCCTCCTTCTTCTTCTTCTCCTCCTCCTTCTTCTTCTGCTTCTTCTCCTTCTTCTTCTTCTTCTTCTTCTTCTCCAGCCTTTAACAACCTTTTTCTGTCAGTTTTCTTGATGCACTTCTTTTAAAATGCTGTATTTGACTATATTATAGATCTAATTTCTTTTTATCATTTTATTTAAGTTTGACCTACTTTTACTGTTTTACTATTTTTATTTTAACATGTTTTAATTTCCTCTTATATCTTCTAAATGTGAAGCATGTTTGTTGTAAAGCATTTCTGTATATTGTGTAAATTAATACACACTTACATCATTTCACACACACACACACACGTGTTTGTCTTTAGATCCTTGTGAGGACTTTTACATTTACATAATACATTCCTCTAACCTGAACACAGAAATGTCCCCACAAGGCAGGTTTCACACACACACACACACACACACACACACACACACACACACACACACACACACACACACACACACACACACACACACACACACACAGAGAGGTATTTTGTGTGAATAAAAGCCTCTAACCTGAACTATTACAACACTGAAATGTCCCCACAAAGCAGGTTTATAACTATTGGTCCTCTAAATGATAGAAAGACACGCACACACACACACACCCACACACAGCTTCTCCTCCCTACATTCGTGTTTTGTGTGTTATTCATTTAGAAAAGAGACAAAACACACAATAAACAGCTAAAGATGGATTTGACTGACTGATAGTTTCTATAAATATCACGATAATATCATTATTATAAATTATTTTAGCCATCATAATTAATCATGTAGTAAAAATCTGATATAATGACAGCCCAAAATAATTATCATTAGATAAGATTAGTCATAGTCACAAATTAACTTTAACTTTATTTGCATTTTCAATTCATCATTAAGTCATTTTTATTTGTATAATTCAATATCATGAATGACATAATTTCACACACAGACATACACACACAGGTGTTTGTCTTTAGATCCTTGTGAGGACTCTCATGCATTCGTCTAACCTGAACACAGAAATGTCCTCACAATGCAGGTTTTTAACTAAAATTGGTCCTCTCAAAAATAGAAAGCCACACACACACACACACACACACACACAGAGGTATTTTGTGTGAATAAAAGCCTCTAACCTGAACTATTACAACACTGAAATGTCCCCACAAGGCAGGTTTCTAACTATTGGTCCTCTAAACGATAGAAAGACACGCACACACACACACACACACACAGAAATGTCCTCACAATGCAGGTTTCTAACTAAAATTGGTCCTCTCAAAAATAGAAAGCCACACACACACACACACACACACACACACACACACACACACACACACACACACACACACACACACACACACACACACACACACACACACACACACACACACACAGCTGGTTAACTTTTCACTACTTTTACTAATTAATCATGTAGTAAAAATCAAATTTAATGACAGCCATAAATAAAAAAACATCAAGAGTTTAATTAAAAGTGTTTATCTGACTCTTTTGGACTTGATGAGAAAACAGTCATTAGATCACACACATTAACTTTAACTTTATTTTGCATTTTCAATTTATCATTAAGTCATTTTTATTTGTATAATATCATGAGTGACAGTTTAGCCTCTGTACGTTTCTATAATGTGAGCTCTCAGTTATTACAGCTGTTGGATGGCAGCTGTCAATCAAACTAACTGCAGCTCGTATTTTTGGGCGTCTGACGTTACGAGCCGTTTTATTTTTCTCAGGACGGTTTGTACATAAAAACCCAGAGAGGGAGGGAGAGAGGGAAGGAGGGAGAGAGAGAGAGAGAGAGAGAGAGAGAGAGAGAGAGAGAGAGAGAGAGAGAGAGAGAGAGAGAGAGAGAGAGAGAGGGGGAGGGGGAGAGAGAGCAACTTCTGTTATATATTATGAGTCTCACTGTACACTGGCTTCCTGTTTCCTGTTTCCTATCTTCTACTGTCAGCTGTCCATTAACCTTCCTGTCGTCCTCCCGGGTCAAATTGACCCATCTGTTTTGACTGTTCATTCCTTCCTTCCTTCCTTCCTTCCTTCCTTCCTTCCTTCCTTCCATCCGTGCTTCCTCTCTCCTTCTCTCTTTCTTTCCTTCTTCTCTCTTTCTTCCCTTCCTCCATCTCCCTTTCTTCCTTCCTTCTGTCCTTCCTCTCCCCTACCTTCCTCTTTCTTCTTCTCTCCTTCTTTCCTGCCTCCCTCCTACCTTCTTTCCTTCCTTACTTCTTTCCTGTCCTTCCTTCCTCTGTCCTTCTTTCCTTCCTTCCTCCCTCCCTCCTACCTTCTTCCCTCCCTCCCTCCTACCTTTCTTCCTTACTTACTTCTTTCCTCCATCCTTCCTTCCTCATTTCCTTTCCTCCCTTCCTTCCTTCCTTTCGTCTTCCATCCCCCTTTCTTCATAAAAACCCAGAGAGAGTGAAGAAATTCTGTTATATATTATGACTCACTGTACGCTGGTTTCCTGTTTCCTGTTTCCTGTCTGCTATCTTCTACTGTCAGCTGTCCATTAAAGACCAAACATACACACTAACCCAAAAATATCTTTAAAAAATTATGGAAATGCAGAAAATTAAAAAAAAATAAAACAACTCAAAATATCACAAAAAGCTCTTTTTAATATTCAGACATTTTACTTTAATTATTTTTTTGAAATTTGGTTAAAATACGGACAGAAAACAGAAAGTGAAGAGGCCATAAACCGAGTTATTTCCATTCTGGATTTTCCTTGGACTTTCCTTCTTCCTTCCTTCCCTCTTTCCCTCCTTCCTTCCTCCTTCCTCCCTTCCTCCCTCCTTCCTTTGTCCTTTCCTTCTTCCTTCCTCCCTCCTTCCTTTCCATCTTCCTCTTCCTTTCTTCCTTCCTCCCTCCTTTCCTTCCTTCATTTCTTCCTCCCTCCTTCCTTTGTCCTTTCCTTCCTTCATTTCTTTCTCCCTCCTTTCCTTCCTTTTTCCTTTCTCCCTCCTTCCTTTGTCCTTTCCTTCCTTCCTCCCTCCTTCGTTTGTCCTTTCCCTCCTTCCTTTCTTCTTTGTCCTTTCCTTCCTCCTTCCTCCCTCCTTTCCTTCCTTTCCTTCCTTCCTTCCTTCCTTGACTTGAGGACAACAGGAGGGTTTCCTGAGAGAGAGAGAAAGAAAGAAAGCAAGAAGCATATAAATAGAAAATATAAAAAACCTGAAATGTTTAAACACTTAAAAACACGAAGCTATAAAGTGTGTTGGAGTCTTTTCTGTCTGGCAGCTGCAGTTTCCATTCGGAGCGGTCGGAGGGAAATATCAGGTGACCGGCAGCATCAGACAAACCGTAAAACAACATCACCTGCTGATGTATTTATGCAGGTGTAGTTATGGTTTCCCTCACACACCGACGCAGCACCGCTCACAGCTCACAGCTCACAGGTTACAGGTTACAGTACAGATGTTACAGTACAGATGTTACAGTACAGATGTTACAGTACAGATGTTACAGTACAGATGTTACCGTACAGATGTGAGCCTCTGCAGGAAAAACAAGACCCGGGTTTTACGGCTGGTTTATAGTCTGGAGTCCTGCAGGAGCGCTCGCTAACGTTCACTCTGCTACAAGTTTAACAGGAACAAACTGAACGAAGGAAACGAAGGATGGACAGAATGAAGGAAGGAGGGAGGGAAGAAAAGAGGGACGAAAGGAAGTAAGGAAAGAAGGAAGCTCGGACGGACAGAATGAAAGAAGGAGAGAAGGAAGGAAGGAAGGAAGGACAGAATGAAGGAGGGAGGGAAGAAAAGAAGAAAAGAGGGACGAAAGGAAGGAAGGAAGGAAGGAAAACAAGACCTGGTTTTACGGCTGGTTTATAGTCTGGAGTCCTGCAGGAGCGCTCGCTAACGTTCACTCTGCTACAAGTTTAACAGGAACAAACTGAACGAAGGGAACGAAGGATGGACAGAATGAAGGAAGGAGAGAAGGATGGAAGGAAGGAAGGAAAGAAAGACTGACAGATAGAAGGAAGGACAGAATGAAGGAAGGAGGGAGGGAAGAAAAGAGGGAAGGAAGGAAGGAAGGAACGAACGAAGGATGGAAGAAAGGGAGGAAGTAAAGATGGAAGGAAGGAGGGAAGGAAGGAGGGAAGGAAGGAAAGAAGGAAGGTCGGACGGATGTTGTTTCTATAATTTAATGGTGTAGGAGCCATATATTGATTTGCTTATTAGTTATTCTGTGTTTAATTAGTTTTGTCTTGTTGCCATGGTGATATGCAGTGTTTGGGGTCACGTGGGCACTGTAGTTGACAGCCGGTAGGTTATATCAGAACCTGCTTCACCTGCACTGGGAAGGAGGCGAGGAGTCTAGCTAGCCGTAATTTTTGTTGACCGCATGTTTGCTTTGATATAGGTTTGCCAAGTACACATATATCATCCTATGGGCGCGTGTAAAGCCGCTGTAGTATTCATTCATTCATTCATTAAAATCTCCGAAACTGCTTTTTGGACTCAGTGTGCTTCTCATGGAACAGCAGCAGCATGTCACACTAATACAAGACCTATTATGCCTCACCAGCCACTTTTTTAAAGGTAACTTACTTTCACTAGTTATTATGTTTAAAGTCGTAAGATTAAAAAACACCTTTCAGGATTTCAGACTCTTCAGATTCTTCCAGAAAACACGAAACCGAAGTTAAACTCAGCAGAGAACAAGCAGAGATTATTATTCCGTGCTTCCTCGTCTCCTCATCGCCTCATCTCCTCTGTCCTCGTCAATTCTCTCCTCCATCCTTCTCGTGACCCGAAAAATTGATCTCAGTGTGTCACGTTTATGGATGTCTCACTTCCTAAAATGTATACGGAAGAGAGAAGAGCGATAAGAAGCGTAACACATAATAGCTGTGTCCCAATTCAGGGGCTGCATCCTTCGAAGGACGCATTTAAAGGCCGATTACGTCCCAATTTGAAGGCTCCTACAAATGCGGCCTTCTTTTCCCTCTTTTTAAAGGATGCATCATTACTATCCTTCGTGGTCTCCCATATCCCATGATCCTTTGCGCATCGCTGTTGAATCCCGAAAAAAAAATCTACGGCCGACGGAGCCGCTTCTCCTCTTCCTCCAGAACAAGGAAGTTTCAAAATAAAATCAAAAGTTGCTCATTGAACAGGTGAACATGGAGGAAGTGATGTCATTAAAACACAGAGGATATTTAGAAATAAAAGCCTGTTTCAAACAATTAAGAAACAAATATTCTTTCAACTTTTATGACTTTATTCCCTTATTATTTTAATTAGTTTATTTATGTATTTATATAATTAGGTATTTTGAGTTTATTTGTTCTATTGCTCCTTTAATTCATATTTAAATCTTATATTTTTGATTTCTTTGAAGAAATACGTGCAATTAAAGTAGAAAGAAAATCTGTTTCAAAATAAAGGTCTGCTTCCTGTCATGCTTTTATTCTCTCATATTTCTATTTATTCTACCTTCTTCTTTCTCTCTCGCCTTTAATCTTCTTCTCTTCATCCTCCCTCCCTCTTTATTTCCCCTCCTCTTCCTCTTCTTCATCCTCTCATCTCTTCTTCTCTTACATTTCTTAAATATCTGTTTTTCTTCCCTCCCTTCATATTTCTCTTCTTTCCTCCTCCATTTATTTAACTCCATCTTGTTTTTTCCTCCTTTTCCTCTCTCCATCCATCGTATTAATGTTTCCACTCCTCCTCCTCCTCCTCCCTCCTTTCTCTCCTCCTCCTCCTCCTCCCTCGCATTTTATTTAAATTTTTTTTCTCACACACCCGTTTTATTTCCCTCTGCAGATTCTTCTTCTACTAATCCCTCCCTTCCTCTTTCTCCCAGTTGCTCTTCCTCCTCCTCCTCCTCTTCTTCTTCTTTCTCTACTGCTTTTTAATTTTTTCCACATTTCTCTCTCTCTTTCTCTCTCTCTCTCTCTGTATATGTTTCCTCCCTTCCTCTCCTCTCCATCCTCACATTTATATTTCCCCCCCCCCTCCCTCTCTCTCGCTCTCTCTCCCTCCACTCCCTCGCTCTTCACAAACACGCCTGTAACCATGCCCTTTCCCTCTTCAAACTAATTACCTCGGCTACCTTGTACCCGCCGCCCCGCGGGACTCCAACAACTGTCAGACCAGTATTATTTTTGAAATTTAAACAATCATCTTACGTGCGCTGCTGCTAAGATCCTGGCCTTTTCGGCAGCTTCGACCTTCAGTAATTAATACCCCAGGGCCCATTATTGGCAAAGCCTTTATCCTCTGGGCCAAGAAGCCTCTAACCCGCTAATTACGGCCAAGCAGCTAATCTTCCAGCCGGCTGATTGACAGCTACACCTATTCTACTAATTGCCTGTTGCAGACAACACCTGGTGAACCGCAGCGCCGGGGGAGAGCGCCGGGCTCCGTTAACGCCTATGGGTCCTGAGGGAGGCCAAACAAGTGAGTGTGAGTGTGAGTGTGAGAGTGAGTGTGTGTGTGTGAGAGAGAGGTTTGTATTGTCTTTATGTGCAGGGGGAGGTGTGTATGTGTGTGTGTGTGTGCATGTATTATTATTATGTACAGAGAGAGAGATGCGTGTGAGAGCAACATGTTTCTTATTGAACGCATGAAAACAGTAAAATAACAACACAAGCCTCGGATGTTTAAATATTGAACGCAAACGTTTCCTCGTCAAAGTCCATTATCGTCTCCGCGTGGACACCTGAGAGTCAATAAGTGTCTCATTGTGTCTGTGTGGACACCTAGAAGTCCATTATTGTCTCCGTGCAGACATCCAGGAATCCATTATAATCTATATATGAACACCTGAGAGTCAATGAGAGCATGTGTGTCTCTACATGGACACCTGTTAGTCTATTATTAACTACGTGGACACTTAGGAGTCACTTATTGACTATTTGTGGACAACTATTAGACAATTGGACGTCTGCTAATCTGTTATTGTCCTTATGTGGACACCTGAGAGTCATGGACACCTTGAGGTCTATAATAGTCTCCATGTAGACACGCAGGAATCCATTACTCTCTATATATAAACACCTGAGAGTCAATGAGTGTCTAGTTGTCTCTTGCATTGACACTCGGGAGTCCATTTGAATGTCCGTGTGAACACCCGAGGGTTTGAATAAAGTTCTGTGTGTTTGAAGAGTTCAGCAGTAAAAAACATATTTTCATGTTAAAGGTTCCCGAACACACAAGCTGTTATTTAGCATTTTGTTTTAGCTCATTTGAAAGGAAAGGTCAGCGCGGCCCGTTAGCTGCTGACGCTCGGCGCTGCGGCGGCGGCTCTGTATCGGCCGCGTGAGGCGAGGTGGGGTTTGGAGAATAAGTCGGAGTGATATCTGAGCGTCTGACAGCAGCAGACAGAGGAGGGAAGTGATGTCTGAAAGCAGCCGAGGGCTTTGGGACTCGCTGTCAGTCTGGCTCCGTGTGACGGCCGGCCAGGGGAAAAGGCCAGAGCTCTGAGGCTCAGCGTGGAGCCGCAGGCGTGAGGACGACGCCGCCCGCCCGCCACGCACTGAGGTCGCCTCCCGGTCCGACGGGACGCTCAGCGCCACCGTGTTGTGCAAATGTAACCCGTCACCCCCACGGCTCCTGACCTCAGACTGGCAGCGCCCGGCGAGCAGGCAGATCGATTGATCTAAATAACATTATGACGTGATTACCATAACGGCCTGTGGAGCCCGACCGCACAGCAGGCGGCGGCACGACGGAGCGCCGCCACGGATCAGAGAGTCAGAAAATCCATCTGGAGCCAAATGTGTTCATGCAGATTCTAATACAGCCAGAGAAATACAACATGGACTCAAAGGTAAAATGTTGGCTCTAAAATATCACAATAATCTCCTGAAAGTGTGGCAGGAGAATAACTCATAAATACAGTTTATTCTAATAATAAAAGATGAACAAATTAATTACTACTCAGTTTAAAAAGAAATATGTAAATAATATATAGTGTTTTATTTTACTTCCTAAAACCTGAAGATGTTTCCTTATAGAACAGAAAGAAATGTTTCTTTAAAAAAACTATTTAACAGCAAGAAAATATTAAAGATTTATTACATTTCATCTTTCAAAGGAACAACAAATCTCTTTACATCAAACTACAGACTGAAGTTCTTTTCCAGGAAATGAATAAAAACCATCATAGATCTGTAAAGTAAAGAGGTGATGTGAAATAATGAGAAGTTTTATATCTCACCTGAAGAAAGGAGGCAGCAGGTGACTGAAGACCTTAAAATAAATCATAATTATTGCATGATGCTCATTTTATCTTCTCTTAAACCTGCGTTACCCTTCACAGGCAGACTTACATTAACATATAACATAAAAATGCTTATGTACTATGGATACTGCAGACATGCTGTCCATATCTTACATCATCACATCCAGGAAGCTGCAAAAGGCTTCGACCATTTATCAATCAATTCTAGCACAGTCAGCTTTTTAAACGACCACATACGTCAATCTATACTTTCAGATACTCAACACTACATATCACATATTAAACTGTGTGGGACTTATTCAGATCTTCTTGTTCCAGCAGAGAAAAAAACCTAATATGCTGACACATTTATAATCTAAAGTCATGCTCGTCTTCTCTCTTCCTGTTTGTCCTCCAGTAATTATCCTGCTACTGTGGTTTCTTCTCTGTTTGAAGGGCCACGCTAACGTTAGCTCTTATTACAGGATTAGTAGACAAACAACAAAGAACAAGTAAGGTGCCAAAGAGCCAAAGAGTAGGTTCAGAACAAGGTAATCATGTACAGTAGAAATTATTACAACAGAGAAATACATTGTTCTTCACCTGAAGAGTCCAGAGGAACAACATCAACCATGACGATTAGGTCATTAAAGCCTTTTCCCCTTCTAAAAATAATAATAATGAATTCCTTATATTCTTAAAAGTAGGATATTGTCCCTTATCATAGATGTAAGTTTTTCCAGGGTTAGGGAATTTGACATTGTGGCCAGCCAAGCTTGTAGACTTGGTTTGCTAATTGATTTCGGGAGCGTACCTATGTTCCCCAATCGCGGCTACTAGCTCGGTTGCTAGCTCAGCAGCTAACTCGGCGGCCAGCTCAGTGGCTAACTCGGCGGCTAACTGGCTAACTGTAGACGGGATCATCCCTATGTTCCCCGGTCACATACAAAGCGGGGAACATAGGACCCGGGGAACATAGGGATGATCCCTAGATTTCCAGTAATTGGCTATATTGTGTTTACGATACACAATTTAGGACACATCTTCACACCTGTGATAAATGAAAGTATATTTAGATCTTCTGGATTTGCAGGCGTTCCCATAGGCACACATACATACATACAGACATACATCTGGGTTATTGGGATCAAATTAATTCAATGAGTAAGGTAACGTTAGCTCATTTCATGTTGTTTCACCACTTTGTTGGTTTTCTGGAGGTTTATATTTGAAGTTTAGGGTGAGTGGCGTGTTTACTACGTGTATGCTGTTATTGCGGAAATAGGAAGTCATAATATTGGTTTGACAGACAGACTGAGGGAAAACAGAGCAGGAATTGATCTGTTTCATTATTATGTTATCAATTCATTGACTAGTTAGATGTTTACTTGTGTAAATAGTTTTTTGGGTTTTTTTGGTTTGTAACTGCACATCATTGTAAATGAGGGCAAACTCAATGCTTGAGTTTAAATAAAGGTTTGATGAGTAGTCTGGTCCATAAAATCAGTGTCATGGTGACGTCTTCACACAAAGATCTTCAGTTTACTGTCATAGAACTATAAAATATTCACATTTAAGAAGTTAAGAATGAATCATTGAAGCTCTAACATAGTTGTTAATCATCTAACACCGTATGCATATATGAATGTGTGTGTGTGTGTGCGTGTTTGTGTGTGTGTGTGTGTGTGTGTGTGTGTGTGTGTGTGTGTGTTGCAGGTTCCTGACCGTTGGTCTGCAGAGTGTGTCAGTGGCGGCTCATTTATCACTGTGGTCGCACACAGATGATTAATCTGCTGTTGGAGAATCACAGCTGTGAGCGGAGACCCAGGGGGCGCTGTGGAGCTGTGTGTGTGTGTGTGTGTGTGTGTGTGTGTGTGTGTGTGTGTGTGTGTGTGTGTAACTGCATTTGTAATGTATGTAGGTTTGTGCATGTGTGTGGGTTCAGTGTGTGTATAAATGCAGATTGTATAGTATGAAAGCAGGAAGATGAACAAACACTGTAAATATGTCCTTCCTTCCTTCCTTCCTTTATTCCTTCTGTCCTTCCTTCCTTCCTTCTGTTCTTCCTTCCATCTGTCCTTCCTTCCATTTGTCCTTCCTTCTGTCCTTTCGTCCCTCCTTCCTTTTGCCTGTCTTTCCTTCCTTCCCTTCTTATTTCCTTCCTTTCTTCCATCTGTCCTTCCTTCCTTCCTTCATTCATTCTATCTTTTTAAAGAAGGAAGGGAGGAAAGAAGGAAGGAAGGAAGGAAAGAAGGAAGGAAGGAAGAAGGAAGGAAAGGAGGAAGGAAGGAAAGAACAGTCAAAAGAGATGGGGTCAATTTGACCCGGGAGGACGACAGGAGGGTTAATGATTATTTTTTGCTTGCTGTTTGTGTTTGGCTGATAAGATGATGAGATGATGAAGGAAGGAAGGAAAGAAGGAAAGAAGGAAGGAAGGAAGGAAGGAAAGAAGGAAGGAAGGAAGGAAAGAAGGAGGGAGCTGTTTGTGTTTGGCTGATAAGATGATGAAGGAAGGAAGGAAAGAAGGAAGGAAGGAAGGAAGGAAGGAAGGAAGGAAGGAAGGAAAGAAGGAGGGAGCTGTTTGTGTTTGGCTGATAAGATGATGTCTGCTTGTTCAGTCTGTACAGAAGTGTGTTTAAACGTCCTCCTGAGTCTCCTCTTTTTCCAGGAGTTTCTGTTTTTATGATCCGTCTCCACCTCTGCTCGTCCACGCCGGGCCTTCTGGGTAACAGCAGAATGTCCTCGGCTGTAAAAGAGACAAATGGAGCAGAAAAGTATCTTGTGGGGGGTGGAGGGGGGGGGGGGGGGGTTGGACGCTTCCTGCCTCCTGCCTCCTGCTCTCTGAACGCTGATCCTGGTCCAGTTTCATGTTCTGTTAAATGACACTTGGAGGTTCCTGTGTGTGTTCAGCTCCGTTCTGTTTGTTCTGTTCGTGCCGTTGACCTTTTTGTGTGTGGAAATGTCTCCGCTGTGGTTGTTTGAAGGAAAAACTCTGCAGAAGAGACGTCTGGTGGGAATGGGAAGAAGAGGCGAGACAAACACACACCAGAGAGAGAGAGAGAGAGAGAGAGAGAGAGAGAAGAAGCTGCTTTCAGACAAAGTTTTTTTTCCACGTCTGAATCACCTGAGTCATTTTCAGCCGTGTCAGCGCTCACACTCAAATATCGAGGGAGGGAGGAAGGATGAAGGAAGGAAGGAAGGAAGGAAGGAAGGAAGGAAGGAGGAAAGAAGGAAAGGAGGGAGGAAGAAGGAAGGACAGGAAAGGAGGGAGGGAGGAAAGATGGAAGGGAGGAAGAAGGAAGGACAGGAAGGGAGGGAGGAAGGATGGAAGGGAGGAATGATGAAGGAAAGAAGGTAGGAAGGATGGACGGACGAAGGTACGAGGGAGGAAGAAGGAAGGAAGGAAAGGAGGGAGGGAGGAAGAAGGAAGGAAAGGAGGGAGGGAGGAAGGATGGACGGACGAAGGAAGGTAGGAGGGAGGAAGAAGGAAGTAAGGAAAGTAGGGAGGGAGGAAGGATGGAAGGGAGGAAGAAGGTAGGAAGGACGGACGAAGGAAGGTAGGAGGGAGGAAGAAGGAAGGAAGGAAAGGAGGGAGGGAGGAAGGAAGGAAGGAAGGAAGGAAAGGAGGGAGGAAGAAGGAAGGACAGGAAAGGAGGGAGGGAGGAAAGATGGAAGGGAGGAAGAAGGAATGAAAGGAGGTAGGAAGGACGGACGAAGGAAGGAAGGAGGAAAGAAGGAAAGGAGGGAGGGAGGAAGGATGGGAGGGAGGAAGGATGGGAGGGAGGAAGGATGAAGGACAAACACGTTTCAGATGTTCGGACAGTTTTTTTTCCACGTCTGAATCACCTGAGTCATTTTCAGCCGTGTCAGCGCTCCGTCTGTCGGCTCACACTCAAATATCGAGGGAGGGAGGAAGGATGGAAGGGAGGAAGGATGAAGGAAAGGAAGGGAGGGAGGAAGAAGGAAGGACAGGAAAGGAGGGAGGGAGGAAAGATGGAAGGGAGGAAGAAGGAAGGAAAGGAGGTAGGAAGGACGGACGAAGGAAGGTAGGAGGGAGGAAGGAGGAAAGAAGGAAAGGAGGGAGGAAGAAGGAAGGAAAGGAGGGAGGGAGGAAGGATGGAAGGGAGGAAGAAGGAAGGACAGGAAAGGAGGGAGGAAGGATGGAAGGGAGGAAGGATGAAGGAAAGGAAGGGAGGGAGGGAGGAAGGAAGGAAAGGAGGTAGGAAGGAAGGATGGAAGGGAGGAAGAAGGAAGGAAAGGAGGGAGGAAGGATGGAAGGGAGGAATGATGAAGGAAAGAAGGTAGGAAGGATGGACGGACGAAGGAAGGTAGGAGGGAGGAAGAAGGAAGGAAGGAAAGTAGGGAGGGAGGAAGGATGGAAGGGAGGAAGAAGGTAGGAAGGATGGACGAGGGAAGGTAGGAAGGACGGACGAGGGAAGGTAGGAAGGACGGACGAAGGAAGGTAGGAGGGAGGAAGAAGGAAGGAAGGAAAGGTTCCAAAGTTTTTATGGTTACACCACTTAGACATTTTTACCATAATCCTCTAATATATTCTCTCTAAATGGATTAAAAGCAGAAATTTGATGCTGGGTCCACAACAAAAAGAATGTGTGAAGTTATTCATGCTTTTATTTTGAAATTTTAACCCTTTAAATTTAAACTAAAACTCATGAACACTACGGTATAAACCCTCACTGATTCATTCACCTGCTTAACTCAACACGCCAGGATTAGCATTGTAAGCATGTTAGCATTTAGCTCAAAGCAGCACTGTGTCTATATACTCATCCCTCACTGAGCTGCAGACTCTTGTTTTATTAAAGGTCATGTCCACAGGCGCCTGGATATGTTTTAATATCTGGGAGCAAACTTGGAAAGATACACGCTGCTGATACATTCCTGCACCAGCTAACAGACCTACAGTCACCTGGATTAGTCTGGATTAGTTAGACTGAGATGCTCATCAAGAACGGATTATAACTGGGAGTGATTATTAAAAGAATGTCTGTTTGTCATGTTGAATGTTATAACCCGGCTCAAGAAGCCCCAAAAAAGGGAGACATAGCCAATGTTGAGCCTGAACGGGTTAAATGAACTCGTTCATGAACTTGTTCATATTTTGGCCAAGCCGCACCGGATTTTAAGCCGCAGGTGTCCCACGTTGTAATATGAGATATTAGCTAGGGTTGGTCCGGCGATGCCTGACAGCCATCACGCAACCCCCCCCCCCCCCCCCCCCCCCCCCCTCCTCTGACTACACACATTTAGGGCGCACTAGGCAATCGTACCATGCCCGAGCACGTTTGCCCCCTAAAGTCCGGATTATTTGGCTAGTGTGAGTGCAAGTGTACCCTGCTTCAGGGAAAAGAAGCCAATTCTCCAGGGAATCCCGGGAAATCAACGATTTTTTAAAAGGCAACACTAGCTGAGCCCTGGGTTAGGGTTAGGGTTAGGGGTTGGGGGTTGGGGGGGGGGGGGGGCAGGGTTAGGGTTAGGGTCATTTAAGCAACGCTAAATGCAACAGGAGACATTATGCATATGGGTTCCCAGTCCGACCATTTTTAGTGTATTATTTTATCATTATTAAGGCAAAAGAACTCAATGTATGTCCATGGACATTATAATGAATAGACTATAGGCTTAATATTAGTTTACATCCAGCGTGCTGCGTGGACTTCATTACATCTGCTGCACCGCTGCTACCACAATTATCAAATACTAAGTTTATTGTCTGTGACCGTGACTCTCATAAAAGTAATATTTTACAAATCTGCATTATATAAACTAACGAAATTCGTTAAAGTAAGTCATTTGGCGACTTCTAAGTCATTAAACTAAGTCTTACTTTTACTGGAGTAATCTACCTCGTTCTGTCTTGTATTGGAAAACTTTGAATTAAAACCTACTGAGCGAACTCTCCCGTTCTCTCCTATGAACGAGTCGGACAACAACGTGTATCAGACATGAAGCAAAGTGAAAAAATAATAAAGTACGTAACAACAACACAGTGTTAAAACCAGGCGGGGAGTTCTGGTCCTCTGAAATGAAGCCAACCAGGAAGTAACTTAGAGCTGCATTCTATCAAAAGGCCACCAGGGGGCGACCGTCTCTATACAAGTCAATGGAGAATTCACCAACTTCTCACTTGATTTCTAACCTCAGTAAACGTTTTCAAAATGTGTTTATGGTCTCAATCGCTAGTTTAAAGCCTTCTTCAATGCAGTATGATGTTCATTTGGGACATTTTGGCCTCCCTGATTTTATATGTGACGATAAAGCAGGGTATTGCATTAGGGGCGGGGCTACGTCCTGATTGACAGGTTGATTGACCAATGTCCTCCAGATCCAGCCCTCGTAACCATAGCAAGTGTGTAGTGTGTGTGTCACTTCCTCCCTTCCATCCTTCTTTCCTTCTTCCTCACTCCTTCACTGTGAATCTGAACTTTATGTTTAAATTGCTCTTCTGGTCAGATGCCAGTTAAATTTAATTTAATCTAATAGAGAGAATAATGATGCATATAACATTCCTTCCTTTCTTCCTTCCTTCCATCTTTCCTCCTTAACCCTTTCCTTCCTTCCTTCCTTCTTCCTCCATTCCATCCTTCCTTACTTCCTTCCTCACGCCTTCCTTCTTTCCAACCCCCCTCCTACCTTCCTTCCTACCTTCCTTTCTCCCTTCCATCCTTCCTACCACCTTCCTTCTTTCATTCCTTCCTTTCCTTCCTCCTTCCTCCCTTCCCTCCTTTCCTCCCTACCTCCTTTCATTCCTTCTTCCTCCCTTCCCTTCCTTTCCTTCATCCTTCCTCCCTTCCATCCTTCCTCCCTCTCTCCCTCCCTCCCTCCTTTCCTTCCTTCTTCCTCCCTTCCTTTCCTTCCTCCCATTCCATCCTTCCTCCCTAACCCTTTCCTTCCTTCCTTCTTCCTCCCTTCCTTTCCTTCCTCCTTCCTCCCTTCCATCCTTCCTCCCTCCCTCCTTTCCTTCCTTCCTTCTTACTCCCTTCCATCCTCCCTCCCTCCCTCCTTTTCTTCATTCTTCCTTCATTCCATCCTTCCTCCCTAACCCTTTCCTTCCTTCCTTCTTC
>NC_070585.1:32815714-32818072 GCF_027409825.1 Scomber japonicus | reverse complement strand
AAGGAGAAGAAGAAGGAGGAGGAGGAGGAGAAGAAGGAGGAGAAGGAGGAGGAAGAGGAAGAGGAAGAGGAGGAGGAGGAGGACATCTGCAGCGTCCGGCCGGCTGTAAAGACTTCTTTAAACTCCTTCGACCGCCGCGGTTGTTAACGTGGGTTTTTTTTTTTTTTTTTTAAATAAATGGCCGCCCTTCATTTCCTCCGTTAACGGCACTCTGAGGGCCCGTTAGTGGCGGCAGCAGCAGCAGCAGGTACGAAGGAGAGGAGAGGAGAAAAGTTACTTCCTCTTTTTTATATTCATCAACTCTACTCATCATCTTTAACCCTCCTGTTGTCCTTAAGTCAAGGAAGGAAGGAAAGGAGGAAGAAAGAAGGAAAGGAGGAAGAAGGAAGGAAAGGAGGAAGGAAGGAAAGGAGGGAGGGAAGAAAGAGAGAAGGAGGGAAGGAAGAATGATGAAGGAAAGAAGGGAGGGAGGAAAGAAAGAGAGAAGGAGGGAAGGAAGAAGGAAAGGAAAGGAGGAGGAAGGAAGGAGGAAAGAAAGAGAGAAGGAGGGAAGGAAGGAAGAAGGAAGGAAGGAAAGGAAAGGAGGAAGGAAGAATGGACGAAGGAAAGGAGGGAGGGAGGAAAGAAAGAGAGAAGGAGGGAAGGAAGAATGGACGAAGGAAGGAAAGGAGGGAGGGAAGAAAGAGAGAAGGAGGGAAGGAAGAATGGACGAAGAAAAGGAGGGAGGGAGGAAAGAAAGAGAGAAGGAGGGAAGGAAGAAGGAAGGAAAGGAAAGGAGGAAGAAGGAAGGAAAGGAGGAAGGAAGGAAAGGAGGGAGGAAAGAAAGAGAGAAGGAGGGAAGGAAGGAAGAAGGAAGGAAAGGAAAGGAGGAAGAAGGAAGGAAAGGAGGGAGGAAAGAAAGAGAGAAGGAGGGAAGGAAGAAGGAAGGAAAGGAGGAGGAAGGAAAGGAAAGGAGGAAGAAGGAAGGAAAGGAGGGAGGAAAGGAGGAAGAAGGAAGGACGAAGGAAGGAAAGGAAAGGAGGAGGAAGGAAGGAAAGGAGGAAGGAAGGAAAGGAGGGAGGAAAGAAAGAGAGAAGGAGGGAAGGAAGGAAGAAGGAAGGAAAGGAAAGGAGGAGAAGGAAGGAAAGGAGGAAGAAGGAAGGAAAGGAGGGAGGGAAGAAAGAGAGAAGGAGGAAGGAAGAATGGACGAAGGAAAGGAGGGAGGGAGGAAAGAAAGGAGGAAGAAGGAAGGAAAGGAGAGAAGGAAGGAAGGAAGGAGGGAGGGAAGAAAGGAAAGGAGGAAGGAAGGAAAGGATGGAGGGAAGAAAGAGAGAAGGAGGGAAGGAAGAATGGACGAAGTAAAGGAGGAAGGAAGGAAGAAGGAAGGAAAGGAGAGGAGAGGAAGGAAGGAAAGGAGGGAGGAAGGAAAGAGAGAAGGAGGGAAGGAAGGAAAGGAAAGGAAAGGAGGGAGGAAGGAAGGAAGGAAAGAAGGAACAGTCAGTCAGTGCTTTTCTGGTTCTTCAGACTTTAGCAGGAAGAAAAAGTTGTTGCAGACGTATAAAACAACTCTCTCCTTCTTTCTCCTTCTTTCCGTGTGTGTGTGTGTGTGTGTGCGTGCGTGTGTGTGTGTGTGTGTGTGTGTGTGTGTGTGTGTGTGTGTGTGTGTGTGTGTGTGTGTGCGTGTGTGTGTGTGTGTGTGTGTGTGTTGCTTTATGTTCTGGCTTCACTGCAGGTGTTTAACAGTTAACACTTGAGTTTTTTTCATAAACCCCCTCAGAGTCCTGCAGTCATCTCCAGGTGATTAAACACACACACACACACACACACACACACACACACACACACACACACACACACACACACAGGCCTATTTCTAAATATTCTAAATAAATGATGCTCTCTCACTTTTATGATATCTTCCACAGCTCAGAGAGGTCAGACTCCCAGCAGCTCGCACTCACTCACAACTCTGAGGCAGAAAAAAAAATAACAGAAGAAGAAGAAGAGAGGAGAGAGGAGTCAGACGAAGAGATGGGGAAAATAAAAAAAAGTCCTGAAGAAAGTGTAAATAATATTTTCTACCTGAGAGCGTTTCACTGGGGTTAAAACAAATCCCTGAAAACAGAGCCGGAGCATCCCGAGGTAATGAAGCAGCTCATGAATATTCTGTCAGCAGCTGCTCTACAAGAAAGTGAAAGTCCACTTTTTCTTATTTCTAATTGACGGAAAGTTCAGACAATTATTTATTATCGGGCTGTATTCCTCCGAGCTGCGGCTGGTGGAAGGTGGAAAATAAGAGCGTGTGTGTGTGTGTGTGTGTGTGTGTTGTGAGGAGGAGGAAGAGGGAAGAGGAGGAGGGAGGAGGGAGCCGCGCGTGCC
>NC_070585.1:32778214-32808214 GCF_027409825.1 Scomber japonicus | reverse complement strand
TAGTAGTGTGTATAGTGTGTAGTAGTGTGTATAGTGTGTAGTAGTGTGTGTGTAGTGAATAAGCTACTCTGTAGGGTTCATATGTTTGTAAATCTGATTGTGATGAAGTCAGTGCCTCACCAGATATGAACCTCACCGCACGTCACTGACACACACACACACACACACACACACACACACACACACACTTATCATGCCAAACTAGTTGATATGGTGTTTTATTGACTATTTACTGTTTTTAAGCAAGGTTCAATTATTTGGTACAAAGTTTTTATGGTTACACCACTTAGACATTTTTGCCATAATCCTCTAATATATTCTCTCTAAATGGATCAAAAGCAGAAATTTGATGCTGGGTCCACAAAAAAAGAATATGTGAAGTTATTCATGCTTTTATTTTGACATTTTAACCCTTTAAATTTAAACTAAACCACATGAACACTATAAAAACCTCACTGACTCGTATCCTGATACATGAAGGGAACAAACCGGAGAACAACCTTTACGTAACTCTCAGAAACTAACGGCTCAGAGGTTCAAAACTAAGATTAAAAACCATATTTGTGTTTTAAAGGAAGCCAAACGTCTCTTCTGGATCAGGTCTAACCACCTCAGAGGGTGGACCTCAGATCTGCTCCAAAGGTTTGACCTCAGGTGACCTCTCGCTTTGGGACTTTCGGATCCGTTTTCCCGCCTTTGGCAGAAGCCTGAAAGCAGAGTGTGGTTTCTTCCCGGTGGAGGCGTCACGGAGGAACCGCACACACACCACCAGAGACACAATTAGCTCGCTGAGGTCGAAGCTCGGCTCGGCTCAGAGCTTTTAATCTGGCGGGGCCTATGATGTCACTTCCTGAGGTGTGTGTGAACAGAGAGGAACAGGAAAGCTGAGTCAGAGCTGTAGCTGCTGAAAGGAGGAAGAAGGAAGGAAGGACAGAAAGGAGGTAAGGAAGGAAGAAGGAAGGAAGGAAGGAAGGAAAGGAGGGTGAAAGGAGGGAAGGAAGGATGGAAAGGAGGGAGGAAGGAGGTAAGGAAGGAAGGAAACAGGAAAGCTGAGTCAGAGCTGGTTCTGCTGAAAGGAGGAAGAAGGAAGGAAGGAAGGACAGAAAGGAGGTAAGGAAGGAAGGAAGGGAGGAAAGGAGGAAGAAGGAAGGAAGGAAGGAAGGAAGGAAGGAAGGAAGGAAAGGAGGGTGAAAGGAAGGAAGGAAGGATGGAAAGGAGGGAGGTAAGGAAGGAAGGAAACAGGAAAGCTGAGTCAGAGCTGTAGCTGCTGAAAGGAGGAAGAAGGAAGGAAGGACAGAAAGGAGGTAAGGAAGGAAGGGAGGAAAGGAGGAAGAAGGAAGGAAGGAAGGGAGGAAGGAAAGGAGGGTGAAAGGAAGGAAGGAAGGATGGAAAGGAGGGAGGAAGGAGGTAAGGAAGGAAGGAAACAAGAATGCTGAGTCAGAGCTGTAGCTGCTGTTTAAAGGTGCAGTCTGTAGGATTTAGTGGGGTCCATCCTCCTCATCCTCACACAGATCTGATGATTCACGTGAGGAAGGGTCCATCCTCCTCATCCTCACACGGATCTGATGATTCACGTGAGGAAGGGTCCATCCTCCTCATCCTCACACGGATCTGATGATTCACGTGAGGAAGGGTCCATCCTCCTCATCCTCACACGGATCTGATGAGTCACGTGAGGAAGGGTCCATCCTCCTCATCCTCACACGGATCTGATGAGTCACGTGAGGAAGGGTCCATCCTCCTCATCCTCACACGGATCTGATGATTCACGTGAGGAAGGGTCCATCCTCAAGGAAGGAAGGAGGGAGGGGGAAATGAAGGGAGGAGGAGGGAGGAAAGGAAAGGAAAGGATGGAGGAAAGGAAAGGAGGGAGGAAAGGAAAGGAAGGAAAACAGAAGGGGTCAATCTGACCCGGGAGGACGACAGGAAGGTTAATTAATATTCTGATGTCACAGTGAGAAATATAGAAACATGCAACTCTATGAAAACCTGGACGGACTCAAAACTGCCAAAAAGTCATGCAAATATAAATTATGCATGTTTCTTTACTCTAAGCAACACTACGAGAGAGAGAGAGAGAGAGAGAGAGAGAGAGAGAGACAGAGAGAGAGAGAGAGAGAGAGACAGAGAGAGAGAGAGAGAGAGAGAGAGAGAGAGAGAGACAGAGAGAGAGAGAGAGAAGATTATTAGTACTTTGAAATGATCAGGTGATTTACCTTTAACCCTTAAACAGGCAACGTGCACCAGGAGATACAGACAAATTGACCCCCTCTGTTTTGACTGTTCCTTCTTTCCTCCCTTACTTCCTTCCTTTTTTCCAACCCTTCCTTCCTTCCTTCCTCCCTCCCTCCCTCCCTCCCTTCCCTTCCTCCCTCCTTTCCTTCCTTCTTCCCTCCTTTCCGTCCTTCCTTCCTTCTTCCCTCCTTTCCTTCCTCCCTCCTTTCCCTCCTTCTTCCCTCCTTCCCTTCCTCCCTCCTTTCCTTCCTTCTTCCCTCCTTTCCTTCCTACCTTCCTTCCTTTCCTTCCTTCCCTCCTTTCCTCCCTCCTTCCCTTCCTTCCTCCCTCCTTTCCCTCCTTTCCTTCTTTCTTTCCTTCCTTCCCTTCCTTCTTCCCTCCTTTCCTTCCTTCCTTCCTTCCTTCCTTACTTTAGGTGCAAATGACATAACTAATAAGGATTTTTTACATCTAATTTTCCACTCCTGCCTGTTTTGTTGGCTTAAAATATGACTGATTAATACATGATTAATATCTACTGATTTTGAGCATTTTGTATTTTATAAATATTAATTATTTGAAGACTTTCTAAATGCATTTGTGTAAAAATCATTTAGATGTGCAGCAGTGATGGTTTCTAGTCACATGATCAGAATCAGCTGGTCTCAGAGTCACTTTAAAGGAACATTGATTGGTGCTGGTATGATAAGATATTACACTCATATCATGTTAACCCTTAAACAGGCCTTACTCGTTATGTCATTTGCACCTAAAGTAAGGAACGAAGGAAAGAAGGAAGGAAGGAAGGAAGGAAGGAAGGAAGGAAGAAAATGAGGGAAGAAGGAAGGGAAGCAAGGGAGAAAGAAGGAAGGAAAGGAAGGATGGAGGAAGGAAAGAAGGTAGGATGGAATGGAGGGAAGAAGGAAGGAAAGGAGGGAGGAAGGGAGGAAGAAGGAAGGAAAGGAAGGAGGGAGGAAGAAGGAAGGAAATGAGGGAGGAAGGAAGGGATGGAGGGAGGAAGGAAGGAAGGAAGAAAGGACAGAAGGAGGGAACATTTACCCTAACAGCTGAACTTAGATCTGAGGAAGGAAGGAAGGAAGGAAGGAAGGAAGGAAGGAAGGAAGGAAGGAAGGAAGGAAGGACAGAGGAAGGACCCAGGAGGACAAGAGGAAGGTTAAAGAGTCTGTATCTCCTGGTGCACGTTGTCTGTTTAAGGGTTAAATGTAAAATAGATTATTTTAACCCTTCGATTCACATCATTCATAAATTCATTCATCAGTCATTAATAAATCCTTCTGTCTGATTCAGATTATTAATAAAAGACTTTTACAAGCTCAGGAGAACATTTAATAGAATATGAAGAATACAACATGTTTAAATGCTGATTATTGATTTTCAAATTTTGGGAGGAAACAAAGGAAGGAAGGAGGGGGGGAAAGAAAGAAGGAAGGAGGGAAGGAAGGGAGGAGGGAGAGAGGGAGGAAATTAAGGAAAGGAGGGAGGGAGGAAGGAAGGTAGGAGGGAGGGAAGGAAAAGGAAGGAAGGAAGGAAGGAAGGAGGGAGGGAGGGGCAAAGGAAGGGAGGAGGAGGGAAGGAAAAGGAAGGAAGGAAGGAAGGAAGGGAGGAAGGAAGGAGGGAGGGAGGGAGGGAGGAAAGGAAAGGAAAGGAGGGAGGAAAGGAAAGGAAGGAAGGAAGGAAAGAAAAGAACAGTCAAAACAGACGGGGTCAATCTGACTCGGGAGGACGACAGGAAGGTTAATTAATATTCTGATGTCACAGTGTTGCCACAGTTACTTTGAAACAGTAATCCGACTACTGACTACTTGCTTTTAAAAGTAACTAAATTAGATTACTTTTAGTTACTTTCAGCAGACCCCCCCCCCCCCCCCCCCCCGGCCCGGCCCGGCCCGGCCCGGCCCGGCCCGGCTCTATAACATGACAATGACCAGTTCTGCCATTACTCTCTTTATTGACACCAACATTTGCAAACATGTCCTTTTTTAAATGAAAAATAAATAAAAGACAGTCTTTCTTGACTTAACGTAAACATTTTTGTAAAAACTCTTACGTAATACATAGACCTAATACCACCCCCCCCCCACCACCCCCATTCCATTTAACATGAATACTTATAACAATAAAATAATATACTCTAATGGCACCTAGGCCTACTGTATGTAAATGAATGAACATGTAGGCTTATATTAACATCCCATTGAACCTGTGTTTGTCTAACATTAGAGCAGCAAGAAATGTTTTAGGAAACAAAAACAGTTAAAACAGAAAAAAAATACTTCATTTAACTGAAATACTTATTACAAATGAAATTGACTCCATTAAATCTAATTTAAATACTTCATATGAAACATAAAGTAGCCTTTCTTGGCTCAATTTGACATAAACACTTCTTTAAACAAAAACTAAATACAATATACATTCTTCCCTCCATGCATTTAACTGTGATTACATTTATCCATATGAGTTACTGGAACACTTCAGTTATATTGAACATGTTAATGAACCTGTAGTTGTCCTGCATTAGAGCAGCAAGGAGGAGTTTTACAATACCCCGTATCTGGATTCATGACTTCACTTGTATTCATGAAGGAACTGTGGAGTGGGGGGAGTAAACCAGTGATTGTACCTCATTAACAGAAGCTTCTCCAACCTCTGGTCAGACAGTCTATTTCTTCTTGGTGTGAGTACCAAACCCCCCAGACTGAAGAGACGCTCCACAGGAGCACTGGATGGGGTTGGAGTGTTATACTTCATGAAGATCTTCTTTATGTTTGCAAACTGATGCAGAATCTGAAGATCATTGGATGAACTCAGGTAGTTCATGACTTCCTTTTCTGCAGAGTAGGTCTCCTCTGGCTCTGCCTGTTGGATGGCAGCTGTCAATCAAACTAACTGCAGCTCGTATTTTTGGGCGCCTGACGTTACGAGCCGTTTTATTTTTCTCAGGACGGTTTGTACATAAAAACCCAGAGAGGGAGGGAGGGAGGGAGAGAGAGAGAGAGAGAGAGAGAGAGAGAGAGAGAGAGAGAGAGAGAGAGAGAGAGAGAGAGAGAGAGAGAGACTTCTGTTATATATTATGAGTCTCACTGTACACTGGCTTCCTGTTTTCTACTGTCAGCTGTCCATTAACCTTCCTGTCGTCCTCCCGGGTCAAATTGACCCATCTGTTTTGACTGTTCCTTCCTTCCTTCCTTCCATCTGTGCTTCCTCTCTCCTACCTTCCTCTCTTTCTTCTTCTCTCCTTCTTTTTCCTCCCTCCCTCCTACCTTCTTTCCTTCCTTACTTCTTTCCTTCCTCTGTCCTTCCTTCCTTCCTTCTTTCCTTCCTTCCTCCCTCCCTCCTACCTTCTTCCCTCCCTCCCTCCCTCCTACCTTTCTTCCTTACTTACTTCTTTCCTCCATCCTTCCTTCCTCATTTCCTTTCCTCCCTTCCTTCCTTCCTTTCGTCTTCCATCCCCCTTTCTTCATAAAGGGGAGAGTGAAGAACTTCTGTTATACATTATGAGTCTCACTGTACACTGGTTTCCTGTTTCCTGTTTGCTATCTTCTACTGTCAGCTGTCCATTAAAGGCAAAACATACCGCCTAACACCTCAAAATTGAAAAAGTCCATCTCACCTTGGGGGACAGGTGTGTTGGCCACACTGGCAGAGCTCTGTGTTGGAGGAGCAGTTGTGCGGCATTCTTCAGTTAGAAGCTGTTTCACTTGCTCCCTCCTATCTGCATCTCTCAGCCACCGGAGTTTGAATTTTGGGCAACTCACAGCTGTGAGAAGGGCATCTCTGTCTTCCAGGAGATCACCAAACCGGGTCTTGACTGCCTGAGAAATAAAAATAAATGGCTATGGTTAGGATACGTGCAATAACCTGTGTGTCTGTGTTTCTCTTTTTATTTTTTCTCTTTTGTACTGTGATGTAAATATCCCATGTGTGTGTGTGTGTGTGTGTGTGTGTGTGTGTGTGTTTATTTATTCATTCATTCATTCATTTATTAAATAGCACACTGTTGAACATAATATTGGCATAAGTGATGCTGTGCTGTTTCTCCAGATGTTTTTTCAGGTGTGACGTTGTGTTTTTGAAGGTAGACAACACTTTGTAACCAGCGCAAAGTGTACAGCGGACCTTAATGTTGTCATCCTTAACAGAAATAAAATCTAAATAATGCCTGTATTTCCAGCTGCTAAAGGCGGACTTCTCTCCTTCCATGTTCATATCTGACGAGATAGAATCTTTGATCTGATTTTGGCGCCGCGGAGCAGAGATGACGTAATTCGTCGTAATTGCTCCTAAGGCAAGCAGAGAGGAAAAAACTGTTGCCATTTCAACGCAAACATGTCAACGTGTCGCTACCTCCTCCCGTCCCGTGGGCGGAACAGCGTGCATTAAGATTTACTTTTCTTTTTTCAAAAAGAAGGAAGAGTTGCATGACACTTCAAAACGAGTCAGAAAAGCCTCCACAAGCGGCGACGAGGGCAGCTGCAGCGGTCATGTTGACGGTCAAAACCGGCTGCAGCAGGAGGCTAGCGCCGCAACAGCTAGCCGGGTTCACCGACGGCTATCCGGGTACACCAACGGCTAGCCTGGTTCACCAACGGCTATCCGGGTACACCGACGGCTAGCACCATGGCAACAGCTAGCCGGGTTCACCAACATCTAGCCTGGTTCACCAACGGCTAGCCTGGTTCACCAACGGCTATCCGGGTTCACCAACGGCTAGCCAAGCCGGGGCAAGAGGCTGGCACCATGGCAACAGCTAGCCGGGTTCACCAACGGCTAGCCTGGTTCACCAACAGCTAGCCGGGTTCACCAACGGCTAGCCAAGCTGGGGCAAGAGGCTGGCACCATGGCAACAGCTAGCCGGGTTCACCAACGGCTAGCCAAGCCGGGGCAGGAGGCTGACACCGGGGGAGCAGCAGGCCCGGTTCACCGACAGCTAGCCAAGCCGGGGCAGGAGGCTGACACCGGGGGAGCAGCTGGTCAGGTTCACCGCCAGCCGGAGCAGGAGCCAGCTACAGTGCTAGCAGTCAGCCAGGTGGACCACCAACAGCCGGAGCAACAGGCGGGTACACTGGCATCAGCTAGCCCGGAGCAACAGGCGGGTACCCTGGCATCAGCTAGCCCGGAGCAAGAGGCGGGTACCCTGGCATCAGCTAGCCCGGAGCAAGAGGCAGGTACCCTGGCATCAGCTAGCCCGGAGCAAGAGGCGGGTACCCTGGCATCAGCTGGCCCGGAGCAAGAGGCGGGTACCCTGGCATCAGCTAGCCCGGAGCAAGAGGCGGGTACACTGGCATCAGCTAGCCCGGAGCAAGAGGCGGGTACCCTGGCATCAGCTAGCCCGGAGCAAGAGGCGGGTACCCTGGCATCAGCTAGCCCGGAGCAACAGGCGGGTACCCTGGCATCAGCTAGCCCGGAGCAACAGGCGGGTACCCTGGCATCAGCTAGCCCGGAGCAAGAGGCGGGTACCCTGGCATCAGCTAGCCCGGAGCAAGAGGCGGGTACCCTGGCATCAGCTAGCCCGGAGCAAGAGGCGGGTACCCTGGCATCAGCTGGCTTGGAGCAGGAAGATAGAGAAGGGGAAGAGAGGCATTGAGCGGAGAGGAGTGTGGGACGTCCAGCGTCATGCTCGTGATGTGGGGTGTTTTGGACAACTAAATATGGTGAGTACACTGTCTATTAATGGGCCGCCGTGCCAATCTTTGAATAATAATAATGGAAGATATGTGTGATTTATTAAAAGCTTTGTTTTACACGTTAGACCTGTTGACTATATAGTACTGTAAGTCCCACCTGTGGTGATGTGGGCATTGGCCTGTGCTGTGTGGAGTATAGCCTAAAATAATTGTAAATGATCGTCATAACATTTATACCATGGATATTATTTGAAATTGAGGCTTGTAAGTCCCACAGCGTGGTGAGTGGGCATTTTCATGTTGTTTTCAGCACGTTGTCTGTATACAGTCAAGCCCGAAATTATTCATACCCCTTTTGGACATGCCACTTTTTGTTCAAATGTAAATAAAAGCTGACTGAAATATTTCTTTTACCACAATGATGCCTTTTGTACATCGTCTTTTTATCTTCTTGGAGACGCCTGTGTCACTTCCGGTCAAAAAACAACTTGCTGGTTGAATAAAAGTAACTTTAAGTCAAAATTTGCCAGGGGTATGAATAATTTCGGGCTTGTCTGTATATGTTCCGGGACCTGAGCCCGTCTCGTCATCCCTGAGCTGTCATATGTACTTTGCATTCCGGCACCTTATGATTTACAAATGAAGCACTGCCTAGGCCTAAATATAGATCTAACCTAACCCACGTCCCCCGAAATGCAGACAGTGGCGATTCTAGACCGAAATTACCAGGGGGGCCAGAGAGGGGCCAACATGTTTTGAGGGGGGGGCCCATGTACCTTATATTCTTCGACCTACTTTTGCCAAATATCGGCCTTTTTCTAAACCCAGTGTTGCCTAAAATACCTGCAAAAACACCTGCTTCAGCATCTGAAGCACATACAAAGCATGTCATTAATTGAATTAAAAGCTGAAAACCTCATCTTGCATTAGAACATATTCATTCAGCTCTAACATACCAACTTTCTTCATTAAAAAAAAAAATGTTGAATTTCATGAGTCTAAAGCTACATCATGCAGCTCCTGGTGCTAGGGTCAATGATGAACTACACAGTATTTTGCATCAATGGGTTAATCAACTTACCTATTTCGTAATTATTTTTTATATCATTGGCTGCTCGGCACAGGGGCCATAGGGGGAAGTGAGGAAGTGAGGAAGACTGAAGGAAAGGAGGAAGGAAAGAAGGAAGGAAGGAAGGGAGGAAGCCGGAAGGAAAGGAGGAAGGTGGTAAGGAAGGAAGGTAGGAAGGAAGGGAGGAAGATGGAAGGAAGAAAAGAAAGAAGGAAGGAAGGAAGGTAGGGTGGAGGAAAGAAGGAAGGAGGAAAGATTAAACATTAAACATACAGCTTCATACGGTTTTAAAGGTGCGGGCAGGAGTGGGGCCGGCGTGTCGACAGGTGAGGTGTCTGTTTATTGGCCGACGCTCCGACGCTCAGACACTGAAACTTCATCCTGCTGCTGAAAGCATGAGACGAGTTCTTACATGTATGAGACGAGTTATTACATGCATGAGCAGCATGTCGCAGCATAAATCCACAGCGGGGTCAGGTAGACGATGAAAGCCGGCCGGTCGCTGTCCACGTGGATTTACTGCGGCTCACCTCGACGAAGCTTCTCCCATTAAAACCCTCTACTGTATGTTCTCTGAGCCGCTCCTCCTGCAGCTACAGCACCACGCAGCCACGCACAATTTATGAAAGGAAATAGCTGCACGTTGCTTTTTCTTTTTTTTTTTTTTTTACAGTTTTATTATATTTTCCAAGGGGGAAAGTGTCACGTTCCAAGCAGCTCGGTGGGAACTGGACACAGGAAGCAGAGGACGGGGAGCGGATGACAACATCTGGATGTGATTTCTAGAGAGATGGCAGTGAAATATGAAAACACCAAAAAAGCTCCTCAGCTGTTACAGTTTAGAGTCTGAGAGCGACAAACATGTAAAAGCTGCACGACTCACAGTAACTTTTGTTAAGACCGAGACATAAATCTCTCCTCTCGTAACCCGGTCACATGCAGCCGGATTACAGGCCGATCCCGCTCTGATTCTCACTCTCTGTTGGTTTCAGATGAGTAATGTTTAGGGTAACCATGGCAACCGATGATTCATGTTGCTTTTGATTGATCGGGTGCTTTAAAAATGTCGGAAAATAGTTTTAAATAATATCCAAAGTAACGTCAAAAAAGTGAAGTATTAACCCTCCTGTCCTCAAGTCTAGGAAGGTAGGAAGGAAGGAAAGGAGGAAAGGAGAGTGGAAGGAAGGGAGGATGGAAGGATGGATGGAAGGAAGGGAGGATGGAAAGGAGAGTGGAAGGAAGGAAGGAAGGAAGGTAGGTAGGTAGGTAAGGAGGCAGACAGAAGGAAAGGAGGGAGGAAGACAGAAGGACAGGAGGGAAGGAAGGAAGAAAGGAAGAAAAGGAGGGTGGAAGGAAGGAAGGAAGGAAGGTAGGGTGGAGGATAGAAAGAGAGAAGGAGGGAGGGAGGGACAAACAAAGGAAGGAAGGAACCTAGACCCTTTTCTTTCCTCGTAACCCGGTCACATGCAGCCGGATTACAGGCCGATCCCGCTCTGATTCTCACTCTCTGTTGGTTTCAGATGAGTAATGTTTAGCGTAACCATAGCAACCGATGATTCATGTTGCCTTTGATTGATCGGATGCTTTAAAAATGTCGGAAAATAGTTTTAAAAAAATAAAAAAAGTAACAAAAAAAGTGAAAATATTCAGTTTATTATAATATTAACCCTCCTGTCCTCGAGTCAAGGAAGGAAGGAAGGGAGGGAGGGAGGGAAGAAGACGGAAGGAGGTTAGGAAGGAAAAAAGGAAGGAAGGAAGGAAGGACAGAAAAAAGGAAGGAAAGAAGGGAGGAAGGAAGGAAAGAAGGAAAAAAGGAAGGGAGAGAGGAAGGAAGGGAGGGAGGGAAATGAGGACTTAAGTCAGAGGGAAAGAAAAACATTGAGCTGCTCGGACTGATCTTGGTCATCTGTCCTTCTTTCCTTCCTCCCTTTTTTACTTCTTTCCTTCTTTGTTTCCTTCCTTCCTAATCCCTTTTCCTTCATTCCTTCCTTCCTTCCCTTCTTTCTTTCCTTCCTATAACTTATCCCTTCTGTCCATCCTTGTTTCCTTCCATCCGTCCTTCCTCCCTTCCATCTTTTTTAATAATCCGGCCCACATGAGATCAAATTGGTCTGTATGTGGCCCTTGAATGAAAATGATTTGACTCCTCTGATCTAAAGGCAGGCAGAGCTCCAGTAGTGAAAGAAGACATGATAATATTGATCATTTATCAGTGATTATATATCTGGTTATATTTGAAGTCTTCATCATCATGTTTCCTCTCTGAGATCAGCTGATCACCTGTGAGAGGATGTTTCCTGTCTGAGATCAGCTGATCACCTGTGAGAGGATGTTTCCTGTCTGAGATCAGCTGATCACCTGTGAGAGGATGTTTCCTGTCTGAGATCAGCTGATCACCTGTGAGAGGATAACCCTAACCCACCAGACGGAAAACAAAAGTAAAACTCTTTATTTACACTCGACTGCATTTTATAGCACCATGTAAATGTCATCATCTGCAGAGGAAACACACACACACACACACACACACACACACACACACACAGGCCAAACATGCACAGACACACACACACACACACACACACACACACACACACACACACACACACACACACACACACACAGCAGAGGAAACATGCACACACACACACACACACACACACACACACAGCAGAGGAAACATGCACACACACACACACACACACACACACACATACACACACACATAGGGTAAACATGCACACACACACACACACACACACACAAACACACAGCAGAGGAAACATGCACACACACACACACACACACACATAGGCCAAACATGCACACACACACACACACACACACACACACACAGGCACAGAATTGTCAGTACATATAGAGGATTGAAATTGTCTTTGTCTCAACAACAAAATAAAAGCACAGCTGCACATTAGAGCTTCAAGTCCTGACAGTAAAAGGCAATAAGACTCATTATATATATAAATATATTTAAATATATTTATATAAGTAGTACAAATAGTGTGAGACAGATTTATATTAAACAGTGAAATACAAAGTGAGAAATAAAAGCAGTCGATTAAATAGACAAAAAAAATACTAATTTGTGCACTTAGTATTTCTGCGTTCCTCTAATTTAACAAATTAGTCCTTAAATTAAATATTCATACCATTTAAAGGCTGTAATTTATGCTCTAAACATGTTAAATGTTTCTAATCTAAAGGTATATAATAATAGTTAAGTATGTAAATCATTAAAAAGCCATTTAGTTTTTAATGGTAATCAACACTAGAGCTTCTCACATGAACCTGAAACCTGCTCTCTCTCTCTCTCCCTCTCTATTCTTTAATTAGTAAAAACCTTTAATGCCCTCTTTTGTCTGCACTCGCCTGGAGATGAAAAGCAGCTCTCGCTTCAAGTGGAAACACATGAAACTCAAATGAAGAAAAGGAAGGAAGGAAGGAAGGAACAAACAAAGGAAGCAAGGAGGGAGGGAAGGAAAAAAGGACAGAAGGAAGGGAGGAATGAAAGAACGGCAAGGAGGGAGAAAGGAGGTAAGCAAAGAAGGGAGGGACGGAGGAAGAAGGAAGGAAGGAAGGAAGGAAGACGGGAGGAAAGGAGGGAGGAAGGAGGTAAGGAATGAACGAAAGGAGGCTGGAAGGAATGGAGGAAGGAAGGAAGGAAGGAAGGAAAGGTGGGTGGCAGGATGGAAGGAAGGTAGGAAGGTAAGAAGGAAGGAAAGGAGGTTGGAAGGAAGGACAGAAGGTAGGAAGGTAAGAAGGAAGGGAAGAATGAAGGTAGGAGGGAGGAAGGAAGGAAGGAAGACGGAAGGAAAGGAGGGAGGAAGGAGGTAAGGAACGAACGAAAGGAGGCTGGAAGGAATGGAGGAAGGAAGGAAGGAAGGAAGGAAAGAAGGAAAGGAAGTGTGAAACCTGCTCTCTCTACACTTTAATTTGCTTCTCTAAACATAATTAGTAAAAACCTTTAATGCCCTCTTTTGTCTGCACTCGCCTGGAGATGAAAAGCAGCTCTCGCTTCAAGTGGAAACACATGAAACTCAAATGAAAGAAAAAAAGAAAAGAGCAGATATTGAGCAGCTGATGGAGGTTAACAGGTTTCCAGTCAGTGAGCGTGTTTGTCGTTTTCCTGCCTGTGTTTCATCATCGTGTTTCACGCTGTTGTTTTAATATCTCGACGTGTCACAAGGGAGACACGCAAATATGTACCATCGTCTGAGGCGATGAAGAAATGAAGAACACAATAACATCAAACATCAAAAGAAAACAAAGTGTTCTCCCCCTGTTCTCACTTTAAAGACAACACCGAGGAAAAAGGAAAGAGAAGAAGGGAAAAAAAAAAAAAAAAAAATGACACTTTACAGCCGTGTTCATTTCCATATTAGATGTCGGTGTTGTCGAGGCTTTAATTTAAGGCCCCCGAGGTGTTGGCTCCCCGGTGGATTCCTCCTCCCTCCGTCACAGGGAAAAGGAAAAGAAAAAGCCCCCCCCCCCTTCCCTCTCCTCCATCACCCCCCCCCCCCCCCACCCCTCCTCCTCCTCCTCCTCCAGAGCCGATCGCTTCTTTTGTTTCACCGTCTGAGAAGTTTTCTGTTTTCTAAAAATACAACGTCTGAGCGGATAAATCATGTTTCAGCTTGATTTGTTTTCGGTGTCCGAGGCAGAGCGAGGATTCCCCGAAGGCTCCGGCTGAGTGTTTTCTCTGCCTGATAAGAATAACTGAGATAATATTTTCAATATCCAACCTCATACAAGACAAACATTTACAGTAACATTTACATTTTCTGACACGGAGAACCAGACAGCCTCCACTCTGAGTCCAACTTCCATATAATAATAATAATAATATCATATACGCTCACAGACGGAACACAGTGTGCTAACGCTGACGGAGCTCCATTACTGCTAGAACCTAATGTCATTTACTGCTGGGGAGATTCCAGGGGTCATTCAGAGGGTTCTGGGGGTTCTAAGGGTGTTCTACGGGGGTTCTAATGGTCACTGAGAGGGTTCTGAGGGTTCTTCAGGGTGTTTTAAGGGTCATTGAGAGGGTTCTAGGGGTTCTAAGGAGGTTCTACGGGTCATTGAGAGGGTTCTGGGGGTCTTCAGCATCATTGAGAGGGTTCTGGGGGTTCTTCAGGGTGTTTTAAGGGTCATTGAGAGGGTTCTGGGGGGTTCTTCAGGGTCATTGAGAGGGTTCTGGGGGTTCTTCAGGGTGTTTTAAGGGTCATTGAGAGGGTTCTAGGGGTTCTAAGGGGGTTGTAATGGTCATTGAGAGGGTTGTAGGGGTTCCAGGGGTCATTGAGAGGGTTCTGGGGGTTCTAAAGAGCTTCTACGGGTCATTCAGAGGGTTCTGGGGGTTCTAAGGGGGTTCTATGGGTCATTGAGAGGGTTCTGGGGGTTCTTCATCGTCATAGAGAGGGTTCTGGGGGTTCTTCAGGGGGTTTTAAGGGTGACTGAGAGGGTTCTGGGGGTTCCAGGGGTCATTACGAGGGTTCTGGGGGTCCTTCAGGGGTTCTAAGGGTCATTGAGAGGGTTCTGGGTGTCCTTCAGGGGGTTCTAGGGTTCATTGAGAGGGTTCTGTGTGTCCTTCTCAATCACTGATAAGATATCAAATTCTAGGTAAACTTGAGAGAGTTATCAGGTTCTTCAGAAGGTTCTAAGGGTCTGATTGTGTGGTTACTATAGATGGTCTGAAGGGTCCATGAGGAGGTTCTAAGGGTCTGATTGTGTGGTTACTATAGATGGTCTGAAGGGTCCATGAGGAGGTTCTAAGGTTTCTGAGGAAATACTTGAAGAGTCATTGAGTTCCTTTGACCTGATATTAAAGGTTGCTGAGGAAATTCTAGATGTTCTTGATCAGGTTCCAGGTTCCAGGTTCCAGGCAGCCAAGGGGATTAAACCGTTTCTAAGAGATTCAGGGGTTCTTGGGAAGGTTCTAGGATCACTTAACAAGGTTTTAGGTTTTCAGGGATTATGTAAGACTTTGTAGGTTTTCTTAAGATGGTAACAGAGAGCCAGGAGGTTTTAGGGCTTCTGGGGAACCTGGGAGGGTTCCAGGTAGCCCAGAGAAAGGTTAAGAGATCTTGACAGGGTTCTAGGCTGACTAAGAGGGTTTAGAGGGTCACTGAGAATGTTTTAGTGGTATTTGAGAGGGTGCTTAGGGCCCCTGGGTGAGTTCCAGGGGCCCATGAGGAGTTTCCCAGAACCTCTCAGTAAGTATTTGGGGTTCTTTGTCCCTCAGTCCAACACTCACTGACAAAAGAAAGTAGAACTACAGAAACAGATGATTCTTTTCTCTCTAAGTGAAAAGCTGTGTGGACTCTGGATGTTGATCCCCTCTGCAGGGTTCCCTGTAGTTCATCACTGACGACTGCTGCTGGCTGTACATTAAATCCAGATTACCCCTCTGAGACCCCTGAGAACAACATTTCCACAACACAAAGAGAAAAAATTCCACTTTCTGGATGTTTTTCTTTCTCCAAAAAAAAAAAAGGAAAAAAAAAGAAAACTCAAGCTGCTGTCAGGGTTCCTGCAAACGGAAAACTCACAGAGAAGTCAGGGAATCCCTGAGGAACCACAGCCAGGAACATGTTTAACATAGAGGTGGTGAGGAGGAGGGGGGAGGAGGGGAGGTGGGGGGGGGCAGGGGGGAGAGGGGGAGCAGGACCCCACCACAAGAACCACCACAGAGCTGCGGTCTACAGGGTCACATGATGGGTCGACTCGGTCCTGGATGTGTGGAGGTTTTGAGGAGAGGAAATGCAGGAGCGTTTTACGACCCCCAGAGCGAGGTCACGGTGGGGGCGGGGCTCGGGTTTCAGGGGGGGCGGGGCTTAGTTTCCAGAGGTTTGGGATGAAGTTCAGCATCTGTAAACCTCCACAGTGACCTCAGCAGTTGGAGGGCTGCTGTGGAGGAGAAGAGCAAACACATGGAGCTGGAAGCTGTTACACTAACTACTGTTGTTAGTGTTTAGTTTGGGACTCGAACCTTTAACCCTTAAACAGGCCTTACTCCTTATGTCATTTGCACCTAAAGTAAGGAAGGAAGGAAGGAAGGAAGGAAGGAAGGAAGGAAGAAAGAAAAGGGGGGAAGAAGGAAGGAAGGAAGAAAAGGAGGGAAGAAGGAAGGGAAGCAAGGGAGGAAGAAGGAAGGAAAGGAAGGAAAGGAAGGATGGAGGAAGGAAAGAAGGTAGGAAGGAATGGAGGGAAGAAGGAAGGAAAGGAGGGAGGGAGGAAGGGAGGAAGAAGGAAGGAAATGAGGGAGGAAGGAAATGAGGGAGGAAGGAAGGGAGGGAGGGAGGGAGGAAGGAAGGAAGGAAGGAAGGAAAGAAGGAAGGAAGAAAAGGAGGGAAGAAGGAAGGGAAGCAAGGGAGGAAGAAGGAAGGAAAGGAAGGATGGAGGAAGGAAAGAAGGTAGGAAGGAATGGAGGGAAGGTACTCCTGTACCTCCTCATTCCTCCTTTCCTTCAGTCCTTGCTTCCTCCTTCCCTTCCTTCCTCCCTCCTTTCCTCCTTCCTTTCCTTCCTTCTCCCTCCTTTCCTTCCTTCTTCCTCCTTTCTGTCCTTCCTTCCTTCATTCCTTCCTTCCTCCTTCCTTTTATTCCTCCCTGCCTCCTTTCCTTCCTTCTTCCTCCTTTCCTTCCATCCTCCCTTCTTACTCCTTTACCTCCTCATTCCTCCTTTCCTTCAGTCCTTGCTTCCTCCTTCCCTTCCTTCCTCCCTCCTTTCCTCCCTTCTCCCTCCTTTCCTTCCTTCTTCCTCCTTTCTGTCCTTCCTTCCTTCATTCCTTCCTTCCTCCTTCCTTTTATTCCTCCCTGTCTCCTTTCCTTCCTTCTTCCTCCTTTCCTTCCGTCCTCCCTTCTTACTCCTTTACCTCCTCATTCCTCCTTTCCTTCAGTCCTTGCTTCCTCCTTCCCTTCCTTCCTCCCTTCCTCCTTCCCTTCCTTCCTCCCTGCCTCCTTTCCTTCCTTCCTTCCTCCCTCCTTTCCTTCCTTCTCCCTCCTTTCTGTCCTTCCTTCCTTCATTCCTCCCTTCCTCCTTCCCTTCCTTCCTCCCTGCCTCCTTTCCTTCCGTCCTCCCTTCTTACTCCTTTACCTCCTCATTCCTCCTTTCCTTCCTCATTCCTTCCTTCCTTCCTTCCTTCCACCTTCCTTTCATTCCTTCCTTCCTCCCTCCTTTCCTTCCTTCTTCCTCCTTTCCTTCTGTCCTTCCTGCCTTCATTCTTCCTCCTTTCTGTCCTTCCTTCCTTCATTCCTTCCTTCCTCCTTCCTTTTTGTCCTCCCTTCCTTCCTTCCTCCCTCCCTTCCTCCTTTCCTTCCTTCCTTCCTCCCTCCTTACTCCTTTCTGTCCTTCCTTCCTTCCTTCCTCCCTCCCTCCCTCCCTCCTTCCCTCCTTCCTTTCCTTCCTTCTTCCTCTTTTCTGTCCTTCCTTCCTTCATTCCTCCCTGCCTCCTTTCCTTCCTTCCTTCCTCCCTCCTTTCCTTCCTTCTCCCTCCTTTCCTCCTTCCCTCCCTCCTTTCTTTCCATCCTGCTGACATCACTAAAACATTAATCACTTTAGTTTTAATGACAAAAAAAAAACCCTACAGTATTTTTTTTTGTTTCCAGTCCTGCAGCATCAACATCCTGACATCTCATCAGTGATGCAGCAACTTTTATCCCCGTGTTCTCCCTGAATCGACACATCTTGTATCTGCGTATCGTTCTTATTATATTCATTTGACAGATGCTTTGGACACACAGGTATAAACATATGTCCAAGACTCTTAAACAGCTGCAGCTCAAACCAGAAAGCTTATGATTAATGGCCGACCTGCTTCACCACCTGAACCTCTGCGATGTTAGTAGTGTGTGTGTGGTCTAATCTTCTTCTTCTTCTTCTTCTTCTTCTTCTTCTTCTTCTTCTTCTTCTTCTTCTTCTGCTTCTGCTTCTGCTTCTTCTTCTTCTGCTTCTGCTTCTTCTGCGTTAAAGAGGGAAAATATTACTGTTTTGTGTACATATCTGTTGTTTCCCTCCTTCTTCCTTCCTTCCTTCCTTCGTGCCTTCCTTCCTTCCTTCATGCCTTCCTTCCTGCCTTCCTCCCTTCCTTCCTCCTTTCCTTCCTTCCTCCATCCCTCCCTCCTTACTCCTTTCCTTTCCTTCCTCCTCCCTTCCTTCCTTCCTTCCTGCCTTCCTTCCCTCTTTCATTCCTTCCTCTTTTTCTCCATCACTCCCTCCTTACTCCTTTCCTTTCCTTTCCTTCCTTCCTTCCTTCTTCACTTCCTTCCTTCCTTCTTTCCATCCTTCCTCTTTTTCTCCATCACTCCCTCCCTCCTCCCTCCTTCCTCCTCCCTTCCCTTCTTCCTTACTCCTTTCCTTCCTCCTTCCTTCCTTCCTTCCTTCCTTCCTTCCTTCCTTCCTCACTTCCTTCCTTCCCTCTTTCCATCCTTCCTCTTTTTCTCCATCACTCCCTCCCTCCTTCTTTCCATCCTTCCTCTTTTTCTCCATCACTTCCTTTCATCTTTTTCTCCATCACTCCCTCCTTCCTCCTCCCTTCCCTTCTTCCTTCCCTCCTGTTTTCCTCCATCCCTCCCTCCTTACTCCTTTCCTTTCCTTCCTTCCTTCTTCTTCTTCTGCATTAAAGAGGGAACATATTACTGGTTTGTGTATCTGTGTGTGTGTGTGTAGTATTTGAACATATCTGAATAATATATTTGAGTTCATCATGTTGAGTGAGTGTTGAAGTTGTTCTGGCTTCAGCTGATGCAACATTACATGAGTCTGCCTGTGTGTGTCGTATCATTAGTACTATTCAGAAAAGTATAACAAGGTCATCTGATCTTTGTATTGTATCCATGGCAACGACTGATGTCTGATGGGAACATTTAACCCTCCTGTCGTCCTCCCGGGTCAAATTGACCCCGTCTGTTTTGACTGTTCTTACTTTCTTTCTTTCTTTCTTTCTTTCTTTCCTTCCTTATTTCCTTCCTTCCTCTTTTTCTCCATCACTCCTTTCCTTACTCCTTTCCTTACTCCTTTCCTTCCTTCTTTTCCTCCTTCCTTCCCTCCTGTTATCCTCCATCCCTCCTTACTCCTTACTCCTTTCCTTCCTTCCTTCCTTCCTCCCTCCCTCCTTCCCTCCTTCCTCACTTCCTTCCTCTTTATCTCCATCACTCCCTCCTTATTCCTTTCCTTCCTTCCTTCCTTTCCTCCATCCCTTTCCTCCTCCCTTCCCCCCTCCTCCCTTCCCTCCTTCCTTCCTTCCCTCCTTCCATCCCCCTTCCTCCTCCTTTCCTTCCTTCCTTCCTTCCTTGACCTGAGGACAACATGAGGGTTAATGACAGTGAACATTAAAGTCATATGAACTGTTTTACGTGTCTAAAGTTCTGCACGTCCAGCTGACTGACGTTCAATGGACTCATGGCTGAATTTTGGCAAAATGCTGCAGCAGCTGATTGACAGATTTTTGGAGATATTTGGAAACTTTGTGATATCATCTAGACTTTAAGTTCTTTGAGTCTGAAGAATATTTGGATAAAGCGTGAGTTTGTAATGAAAAACCGTTCTCATTTTATTCTGTCTCCTAAAGTCAAAACCTCATGCTGCACATCACGGAAACAGAGACTGTGTGACTGTGTGTGTGTGTGTGTGTGTGTGTGTGTGTGTGTGTGTGTGTCGGGGGACGTGGCCTTACATTAACCCTGCTGTGACGGTTCAGAGGAGGATGAAAAGGAAGAGGAGGGTCGCTTCCACCTCCTCTCTGCAAACCTCGAAATAAAGGCTGAAATAAAGGGGGGGGAAAAAGAAAAAGTGGAGTGTGAATAAAGGTCAGCTGTCAGTGCACACACACACACACACACACACACACACACACACACGCCAGGCTGAGTATAATACCAACCGTCCTGTGAGGATTTGAGCGTGTGCAGAGATGGATTCTGATTTTTGTGGGAGATGGAAAAAAGAGGAGTGGTGCATCGGATGCAGCAGCTGCAGAACCGCGACCCAGCTGACAGAGTGTGAACTCTGAGGAACATTTATTATCGCTTTACGGGCGAAATTTAAGATAAGAGGAAGAAAAACGAGGCTGATAAATGTCCTTAAAACAAGTAAAGTCAAAATATTTGACTTTTAGCAGAAAAACCTGAAACTATTCATTTTCAGCTCTTTCACAGTGTTTGACAGTCAAATACCAACACAGACGTAGAACTCTGGTGATTTAGGGGGCAGATGTTCTTTAGGTGATTTAAGGGGTCACTAAGTGCTCTTGAGGAGGTTCTAAGGGTTATTGAGAAGGTTCTAGAGTAGGTGACGAGTTCTAGGGGAGGTTCAGGTTCTCCATGAGGACCTTCAAATGATCACTGAGAGTTTTAATGAATCTGTTTGTTAATGATTTCTAGGAGTTCATGAGAAGGTTCTAGGTGTTCTTGAAGACACCCAGGAGATCACTGAGAAGGTTCTTAAGAAGATAAGGAGTTGTAGGGGTCCGTGAGGAGGTTCTAGAGAAGATCAGGCGTTGTAGGGATCTGTGAGGAGGTTCTAGGTGTCTTTGAGGACATTCAAGCAGTGCATGAGGAGGTTTTGGGGTATTTAATGAGTTCAATAGGTCCATGAGATGTTCTAGGGTGTTCTAGAGAGATTAGCAAGTTATAAGGTTCTTGCAGATGTTTTACAGACGTTTAGCAGTTCTAGGGGAGGTTCAGGTTCTCCATGAGGACTTTCAAATGATCACTGAGAGTTTTAATGAATCAGTTAGTTAATGATTTCTAAGAGTCCATGAGAAGGTTCTATGTAGGTGTTCTTGAAGACATCCAGGAGATCACTGAGAGGGTTCTTAAGAAGATAACGAGTTGTAAGGGTCCATGAGGAGGTTCTACAGACATTAAGGAATTCTAGAGGAGGTAATTGAGGAGGTTCTAGAGAAGATATCAAGTCCTAAGGGTCCATGAGGAGGTTCTACAGACGTTAAGGGGTTCTAGTGGAGGTTCCAGGTGTCATTGAGGAGGTTCTAGGGAAGATCTCAAGTCCTAAGGGTCCATGAGGAGGTTCTACAGACATTAAGGAGTTCTAGAGGAGGTAATTGAGGAGGTTCTAGAGAAGATATCAAGTGCTAAGGGTCCATGAGGATGTTCTACAGATGTTAAGGAGTTCTAGGAGAGGTTCCAGGTGTCATTGAGGAGGTTCTAGAGAAGATAACAAGTCGTAAGGGTCCATGAGGATGTTCTACAGATGTTAAGGAGTTCTAGGAGAGGTTCCAGGTGTCATTGAGGAGGTTCTACAGACAGTAAGGAGTTCTAGTGGAGGTAATTGAGGAGGTTCTAGAGAAGATAACAAGTCGTAAGGGTCCATGAGGGGATTCTTGGTTGATTGAGAACAATCCAGGATTTTATGAGAAGGTTCTAGGTTCTAGGGTCTAGGTTGTAGGTTCTAAGTGTGTTTTTAATTAATTAGAAAAAGTAAAACATTTTGTATTTCTTCAAAGCTTGTATTTCATTTAGTTTTATTCTCATTGTGAAAACAGATCATCAACAAATATTTCCATCTCACTTTGTCTAAATGAGCTTCGGTATATTTCTAATAATCCACAAACAGTCGGAGGCTTCGGAGCGTCGGAACGAGCAGCGGCAGCAGCTGGGCTCTGTAATCACGTCGGGTCTAAGTGGTTTACATGTTGGATTCCTCCACTCCATGTGACGATCATTATTACATCCTATTATTGGAGCACAGAGTGTGGCGGCACAGACAATTATCCTGAAAACATGCAGTCGATTCAATATCTCAGCTCTAATAATAGACACATTAACTGAGCTCCAAACAAACTCTGAATCCTATTAAGACGCTGGCGGTTATTACTGCTGCAGTAATTATTTCCCGCTCTGCTCCGACACTTGTCTTACAGGATAATATGATTCATTCCTCGACAGGCCTCATCTCTCACCTCCTCCTCCTCCTCCCTGTGAAAAGAGGGATTTATTTTTTTTTTCCTTTTTGGTTGTTTCACAGTCTGACATGTTTGTGTTAAATATGAACTAAAGTCTGATAAAGAGCTTTTGACAGAACATTTGCTTTATTCATGTGTTTGGTGGCCTTCTTCTTTCTCTCCGGCTGCTAATTGAAATGTTTTTGTTTGAAAGTGGAACATTTGTCCTCATGTTTTATTCATTTTCATGTTTTTTCAGTCATTGAGAAAAATGTTTCTGATACTACAGACATTAAGGGGTTCTAGGAGAGGTTCCAGTTGTCATTGAGGAGGTTCAAGGGGTAATTAAGGAGGTTCTAGATAAGATAACATGTCGTAAGGGTCCATGACGAGGTTCTACAGACAGTAAGGAGTTCTAGTGGAGGTTCCAGGTGTCATTGAGGAGGTTCTAGAGAAGATCTCAAGTCGTAAGGGTCCATGAGGAGGTTCTACAGATGTTAACGGGTTCTAGGAGAGGTTCCAGTTGTCACTGAGGACATTCAAGGGGTAATTAAGGAGGTTCTAGATAAGATAACATGTTATAAGGGTCCATGAGGAGGTTCTACAGGTGTTAAGGAGTTCTAGGAGAGGTTCCAGGTGTCATTGAGGAGGTTCCACAGACGTTAAGGAGTTCTAGTGGAGGTAATTAAGGAGGTTCTAGAGAAGATATCAAGTCGTAAGGGTCCATGAGGATGTTCTACAGACAGTAAGGAGTTCTAGGAGAGGTTCAAGGTGTCATTGAGGAGGTTCAAGGGGTAATTAAGGAGGTTCTAGAGAAGATATCAAGCTATAAGGGTCCATGAGGAGGTTCTACAAATGTTAAGGGGTTCTAGGAGAGGTTCCAGGTGTCATTGAGGAGGTTCTAGAGAAGATAACAAGTTATAAGGATCCATGAGGAGGTTCCACAGGTGTTAAGGGGTTCTAGGAGAGGTTCCAGGTGTCATTGAGGGGATTCAAGGGGTAATTAAGGAGGTTCTAGATAAGATAACAAGTCGTAAGGGTCCATGAGGAGGTTCTACAGACGTTAAGGAGTTCTAGTGGAGGTAATTAAGGAGGTTCTAGAAAAGAGGGATTTCACAGTCTGACATGTTTGTGTTAAATATGAACTAAAGTCTGATAAAGAGCTTCTGACAGAACATTTGCTTTATTCATGTGTTTGGTGGCCTTCTTCTTTCTCTCCGGCTGCTAATTGAAATGTTTTTGTTTGAAAGTGGAACATTTGTCCTCATGTTTTATTCATTTTCATGTTTTTTCAGTCATTGAGAAAAATGTTTCTGATACTACAGACGTTAAGGGGTTCTAGGAGAGGTTCCAGTTGTCATTGAGGAGGTTCAAGGGGTAATTAAGGAGGTTCTAGAGAAGATAACAAGTCATAAGGGTCCATGAGGAGGTTCTACAGACATTCAGGAGTTCTAGGAGAGGTTCCAGGTGTCATTGAGGAGGTTCCACAGACGTTAAGGAGTTCTAGTGGAGGTAATTAAGGAGGTTCTAGAGAAGATATCAAGTCGTAAGGGTCCATGAGGATGTTCTACAGACAGTAAGGAGTTCTAGGAGAGGTTCAAGGCGTCATTGAGGAGGTTCAAGGGGTAATTAAGGAGGTTCTAGATAAGATAACAAGTTATAAGGGTCCATGAGGAGGTTCTACAGATGTTAAGGGGTTCTAGGAGAGGTTCCAGGTGTCATTGAGGAGGTTCTAGAGAAGATCTCAAGTCGTAAGGGTCCATGAGGAGGTTCTACAGATGTTAAGGGGTTCTAGTGGAGGTAATTGAGGAGGTTCTACAAATGTTAAGGGGTTCTAGGAGAGGTTCCAGGTGTCATTGAGGAGGTTCTAGAGAAGATCTCAAGTCGTAAGGGTCCATGAGGAGGTTCCACAGGTGTTAAGGGGTTCTAGGAGAGGTTCCAGGTGTCATTGAGGAGGTTCAAGGGGTAATTAAGGAGGTTCTAGATAAGATAACAAGTTATAAGGGTCCATGAGGCGGTTCCACAGACGTTAAGGAGTTCTAGGGGAGGTTCCAGGTGTCATTGAGGAGGTTCTAGAGAAGATCTCAAGTCGTAAGGGTCCATGAGGGGGTTCTACAGACGTTAAGGGGTTCTATGAGAGGTTCCAGGTGTCATTGAGGACATTCAAGGGGTAATTAAGGAGGTTCTAGATAAGATAACATATTATAAGGGTCCATGAGGGGGTTCTACAGATGTTTAGGGGTTCTAGTGGAGGTAATTGAGGAGGTTCTACAAATGTTCTAGAGAAGATATCAAGTTGTAAGGGTCCATGAGGAGGTTGTACAGACGTTAAGGGGTTCTAGTGGAGGTAATTAAGGAGGTTCTAGAAAAGAGGGATTTCACAGTCTGACATGTTTGTGTTAAATATGAACTAAAGTCTGATAAAGAGCTTCTGACAGAACATTTGCTTTATTCATGTGTTTGGTGGCCTTCTTCTTTCTCTCCGGCTGCTAATTGAAATGTTTTTGTTTGAAAGTGGAACATTTGTCCTCATGTTTTATTCATTTTCATGTTTTTTCAGTCATTGAGAAAAATGTTTCTGATACTACAGACGTTAAGGAGTTCTATGAGAGGTTCAAGGTGTCATTGAGGAGGTTCAAGGGGTAATTAAGGAGGTTCTAGATAAGATAACATGTTATAAGGGTCCATGAGGAGGTTCCACAGACATTCAGGAGTTCTAGGAGAGGTTACAGGTGTCATTGAGGAGGTTCTAGAGAAGATCTCAAGTCGTAAGGGTCCATGAGGGGGTTCTACAGATGTTAAGGGGTTCTAGTGGAGGTAATTGAGGAGGTTCTACAAATGTTAAGGGGTTCTAGGAGAGGTTCAAGGTGTCATTGAGGACATTCAAGGGGTAATTAAGGAGGTTCTAGAAAAGATCTCAAGTCGTAAGGGTCCATGACGAGGTTCTACAAATGTTAAGGGGTTCTAGGAGAGGTTCCAGGTGTCATTGAGGACATTCAAGGGGTAATTAAGGAGGTTCTAGAGAAGATAACAAGTTATAAGGGTCCATGAGGAGGTTCTACAGATGTTATGGGGTTCTAGGAGAGGTTCCAGGTGTCATTGAGGAGGTTCTAGAGAAGATCTCAAGTCGTAAGGGTCCATGAGGAGGTTCCACAGGTGTTAAGGAGTTCTAGGAGAGGTTCCAGTTGTCATTGAGGGGATTCAAGGGATAATTAAGGAGGTTCTAGAGAAGATAACAAGTTATAAGGGTCCATGAGGAGGTTCCACAGACGTTAAGTTCTAGGAGAGGTTCCAGGTGTCATTGAGGAGGTTCTAGAGAAGATCTCAAGTCGTAAGGGTCCATGAGGGGGTTCTACAGATGTTAAGGGGTTCTAGTGGAGGTAATTGAGGAGGTTCTACAAATGTTAAGTGGTTCTAGGAGAAGTTCAGGGTGTCATTGAGGAGGTTCAAGGGGTAATTAAGGAGGTTCTAGAGAAGATAACAAGTTATAAGGGTCCATGAGGAGGTTCTACAGATGTTATGGGGTTCTAGGAGAGGTTCCAGGTGTCATTGAGGACATTCAAGGGGTAATTAAGGAGGTTCTAGAGAAGATAACAAGTTATAAGGGTCCATGAGGAGGTTCTACAGATGTTAAGGGGTTCTAGGAGAGGTTCCAGGTGTCATTGAGGAGGTTCTAGAGAAGATCTCAAGTCGTAAGGGTCCATGAGGAGGTTCCACAGGTGTTAAGGAGTTCTAGGAGAGGTTCCAGTTGTCATTGAGGGGATTCAAGGGATAATTAAGGAGGTTCTAGAGAAGATAACAAGTTATAAGGGTCCATGAGGAGGTTCCACAGACGTTAAGTTCTAGGAGAGGTTCCAGGTGTCATTGAGGAGGTTCTAGAGAAGATCTCAAGTCGTAAGGGTCCATGAGGGGGTTCTACAGATGTTAAGGGGTTCTAGTGGAGGTAATTGAGGAGGTTCTACAAATGTTAAGTGGTTCTAGGAGAAGTTCAGGGTGTCATTGAGGAGGTTCAAGGGGTAATTAAGGAGGTTCTAGAGAAGATAACAAGTTATAAGGGTCCATGAGGAGGTTCTACAGATGTTATGGGGTTCTAGGAGAGGTTCCAGGTGTCATTGAGGAGGTTCTAGAGAAGATCTCAAGTCGGAAGGGTCCATGAGGAGGTTCCACAGGTGTTAAGGGGTTCTAGGAGAGGTTCCAGGTGTCATTGAGGACATTCAAGGGGTAATTAAGGAGGTTCTTGAGAAGATAACAAGTTATAAGGGTCCATGAGGAGGTTCTACAGATGTTAAGGAGTTCTAGTGGAGGTAATTAAGGAGGTTCTAGAAAAGAGGGATTTCACAGTCTGACATGTTTGTGTTAAATATGAACTAAAGTCTGATAAAGAGCTTCTGACAGAACATTTGCTTTATTCATGTGTTTGGTGGCCTTCTTCTTTCTCTCCGGCTGCTAATTGAAATGTTTTTGTTTGAAAGTGGAACATTTGTCCTCATGTTTTATTCATTTTCATGTTTTTTCAGTCATTGAGAAAAATGTTTCTGATAAATAATAATTCATCTGGGCCAATTTCAAACTGTAATAAGATGTTTTTCTGTCTGGTTTTCATCACAGGACAGAAACTGTATGAATGAATTATAAACTAGAGCGTGAAGATAAGACTCTGAGCTTTAACGATGCCATTAAAATATTGAAATAAGTATTATATTAATGGATTATGTCACTTTGTTCCTTATCTTACTTTGAGTCCATCTGTTATTGGAACTACAGCTCCCATAATGCTTTGTGGGAGGAAAACAGGAAGTGCAATGTTGCTATAATATGCAAATATCTGGACTTCAGGCTCATGAACTCTGCAAAATCCAAAGCAATGATAAATATGCAAATTATTATTATTAATAATTATCATATATAATAAAAGGCCATGCATCATATTTACTTTCAATTAAATGTGTTTTTCAGAACATTTTTGCAAAGAATATTCATATTTTCTGTTTTATTTAATCTTCTATGACAGTAAATTGAATATTTGGGACATTGGATGATGTCATTTTGAGCTTTGAGAAACAGTAATTAACATTTTTCACCATTTTATAGACCAAACAATCCAGATTCATGACTACTTTTTTTAATTTAGCACCTGCAAATTTTAAGAAAGCTGTAAAATGTTAGTTTCTATTGCTGCAGTGTTATCTTAATTAATTAATATAACCTTTGCATTAAACACAGGCTAGATTAAGCCTCTTGCATTGCTTATATATTTATAATCTGCTCTATTAGTATATGTGTAAACTAATAAAAGGCTATGCAACATATTTACCTTCAATTAAATGTGTTTTTCACAACATTTTTAATCCTCTATGACAGTAAATTGGATATTTGGGACATTTGATGATGTCATTTTGAGTTTTAGGAAACAGTAATTCATCATTTTCTGACATTTTATAGACCAAACAATCCAGATTCATGACTACTTTTTTTTAAATTTAGCACCTGCACATTTCTATTGCACATTTTGCATTGCTCATATATTTATAATCTGTACTATTAGTATATGTGTAAACTAATAAAAGGCTATGCAACATATTTACTTTCATTTAAATGTGTTTTTCAGAACATGCAGAACATTTTTTATTATAATATTCATGTTTTTTGCCACATTTTCTAACATTTTCTAGTGCAAACAAACAACCTTAATAGACTCCTTTGCTCAGAGAGAGAGAGTTTGAATAATGAATAAATATAACTCCTTCATTTTGTTACTAACTCAACAACAATGGTGTAAATAATCAACATGATTAGCGTGCTGCTGCTGCTGCTGCTGCTGCTGACCTGCCATCTCCCATCTTCTCTCTTTCCTTCAGATCTGCAGCCGAAGCCTCCATCAGCCCCGCAAGCCGTCTGTTCCTCCACTTCCTGGCAGCTCCTGAAACCACTCAGGGAAACATGTCAGGAAGCGTGTCATGGGAAAACTGCAAACTGGATCAGGGAGCAGGCGGGAGGAGGCTCGCCACATGAAATGATTCCTGGGAAAAATCTGGCAGGAAATCACCTGAATGTTTCTGTTTCTGTACCAGCAGCCAAAAAAACTGGCTCTGAGGCTGGAGGCAGAAATAGTCGAACAGGGTCAGAGCAGAGCTGACTTCTTTTCCTTCCTTCCTTCCTTCCTTCCTTCCTTCTTTCCTTGTCCTGAGTCTGGAGGCAGAAATAGTCGAACAGGGTCAGAGCAGAGCTGACTTCTTTTCCTTCCTTCCTTCCTTCCATCTGACCTTCCTTACTTACTTACTTCCTACCTTCCTTCCTTCCATCTGACCTTCCTTACTTCCTTCCGTCCATATTTCCATCCTGACTTCTTTTCCTCCCTCCTTTCTTCCTTCCGTCCTTCCTTCCATCTGACCTTCCTTACTTCCTTCCTTCCATATTTCCATCCTGACTTCTTTTCCTACTTCCTTCCTTCTTTCCTTCCATCTGACCTTCCTTACTTCTTTCCTTCCATATTTCTGTCCTAACTTCTTTTCCTCCTTCCTTCCTTCCTTCCTTCCGTCCGTCCTTCCTTCCGTCCTTCCGTCCTTCCTTCCTTCCTTCCTTCCGTCCTTCCTTCCTTCCATCCTTCCTTCCTTCCTTCCTACCTCCCTTCTTCTCTTCCTTCTTTCCATCTTGTTAATGATCCGGCTGTATGTGTCCCATCTGAATGTTTCTGTTTCTGTACCAGCAGCCAAAAAAACTGGCTCTGAGGCTGCAGGCAGAAATAGTCGAACAGGGTCAGAGCAGAGCTGACTTCTTTTCCTTCCTTCCTTCCTTCTTTCCTTCCATCTGACCTTCCTTACTTCCTTCCTTCCATATTTCTGTCCTGACTTCTTTTCCTACTTCCTTCTTTCCTTCCATCTGACCTTCCTTACTTCCTTCCTTCCATATTTCCATCCTGACTTCTTTTCCTACTTCCTTCTGTCCTTCCTTCCATCTGACCTTCCTTACTTCCTTCCTTCTATATTTCTGTCCTGACTTCTTTTCCTACTTCCTTCCTTCCTTTCGTCCTTCCTTGCTTCCATCTGACCTTCTTTCCTTCCATCTGACCTTCCTTACTTCCTTCCTTCCATATTTCTATCCTGACTTCTTTTCCTACTTCCTTCTTTCCTTCCTTCCATCTGACCTTCCTTACTCCCTTCCTTCCTTCCATCTGACCTTCCTTACTTCCTTCCTTCCATATTTCTGTCCTGACTTCTTTTCCTACTTCCTTCCTTCCTTCCATCTGACCTTTCTTACTTCCTTCCTTCCATATTTCTGTCCTGACTTCTTTTCCTACTTCCTTCCTTCCTTTCTTCCGTCCTTCCTTCCTTCCTTCCTTCCTTCCGTCCTTCCTTCCTTCCTTCCGTCCTTCCTTCCTTCCGTCCTTCTTTCCTTCCATCTGACCTTCCTTACTTCCTTCCTTCCATATTTCTGTCCTGACTTCTTTTCCTCCTTCCTTCCTTCATTCCGTCCTTCCTTCCTTCCATCTGACCTTCCTTACTTCCTTCCTTCCATATTTCTGTCCTGACATCTTTTCCTTCCGTCCTTCCTACCTCCCTTCTTCTCTTCCTTCCTTCCTTCCTTCCGTCCTTCCATATTTCTGTCCTGACTTCTTTTCCTCCTTCCTTCCTTCCGTCCTTCCTTTCTTCCATCTGACCTTCCTTACTTCCTTCCTTCCATATTTCTGACCTGACTTCTTTTCCTACTTCCTTCCTTCCTTCCTTCCTTCCTTCATTCCTTCCTTCTTTCCTTCCATCTGACCTTCCTTACTCCCTTCCTTCCATATTTCCATCCTGACTTCTTTTCCTACTTCCTTCCGTCCTTTCGTCCTTCCTTCCTTCCATCTGACCTTCCTTACTCCCTTCCTTCCATATTTCCATCCTGATTTCTTTTCCTCCTTCCTTCCTTCCTTCCTTTCGTCCTTCCTCCCTTCCTTCCTACCTCCCTTCTTCTCTTCCTTCTATTTCTGGTCATTATAAGCAGCCGAGCTTCACTTCTGAGATATCTTGTTCCATTTCCATCAGCGGTCCAGTAAAACTTCAACTTCGGGACATGCTCGTCTCCTCTGTTCTCGATGTTGTGTTTTATGGTTTTGTGACATGAATGAAAGATTTTACAATAACAGGAACAGAGCTGAACTTTACTGGAGGAG
>NC_070585.1:32770714-32773214 GCF_027409825.1 Scomber japonicus | reverse complement strand
AAAGGAGGGAGCCCCAGCCCCGAGCCTCAGAACGGAACCAGAGCAAGCACCAACTCTTTGCTGGTCTAATGCAGGAACCGATGACGTCAGCGGGCTGGGGGCGGGGCTAACGTTTATTAGCCGGCTAGCAAGGTTAGCGTTTATTAGCCGGGGGTTAGCGTTTATTAGCCGGCTAGCGGGGCTAACGTTTATTAGCTGGCTAGCGGGGTTAGTGTTTATTAGCCGGCTAGCGGGGTTAACGTTTATTAGCCGGCTAGCGGGGCTAACGTTTATTAGCCGGGGTTAACGTTTATTAGCCGGCTAGCGGGGCTAACGTTTATTAGCCGGGGTTAGCGTTTATTAGCCGGCTAGCGGGGCTAACGTTTATTAGCTGGCTAGCGGGGTTAGTGTTTATTAGCCGGCTAGCGGGGGTTAACGTTTATTAGCCGGCTAGCGGGGCTAACGTTTATTAGCCGGGGTTAACGTTTATTAGCCGGCTAGCGGGGCTAACGTTTATTAGCCGGCTAGCGGGGTTAACGTTTATTAGCTATCCATCTATCCATCCATCTATCCATCTATCCATCTATCTATCCATCTATCTAAATGACTTAGAAAAACAAAGTTAAATTGATTTTAAAAAATGCAAATAAAACATCTGAAACCCACAAACCCATGCATACACACACACACACGCACACACACACACACACACGCACACACACACACACGCACACACACACACACACACACACACACACACACACACATACACACACACACACACGCACACACACACCCAGCAGAAACAGTAAGTGCGTCTCCCCTACTGAGACTCAGCAGCATAACTTCATTGATTATTTAAATCTCCAGACGCATCAGGACAGGATCTAATGTTAATGAATGTTCTGTGTTCTTCTACACAAGCAAAAGGTCACACACACACACACACACACACACACACACACACACACACACACACACACACACCGGACGTTTGGTTTGAGCTGAAGAGACGAGATAAAGTTTCCCTCTAAAAATACAAACCAACACTGTTGTCCTCGAGTCAAGGAAGGGAGGGAAGGAGGGAGGAAAGGAGGGAGGAAGCAAGAAAGGAAGGAAGGAAAGGAGGGAGGGAGGGAGGAAGGAAGGTAGGAGGGAGGGAGGGAGGGAGAAAGGAAAAGAGGAAGGGGGAAGGAAGGAAAGAAGGAAGGAGGGAAAGGAGGGAGGAAGGAAGGAAGGGAGGGAGGAAGGGAAAGAAGGAGGGAAAGGAAAGGAGGGAGGAAGGAAGGAAGGAAGGAACGACATGAGGAAAGAGAGAGGAAGGAAAGAAAGAGAGATATTATATTCAGAAGCTTAGAGTTTGTGTTTGTTCCCACAGTGTTTTTGCTGCAGAGTGACGTTTCTACACACATGGGAACATTTACTGTTACTGGAATCAACTTCTCTAATCTTTAAAGTCTATCATAAAAGCAAACACTCGTTCAGTCAGCAGTCAGCAGTCAGCACCAGGCAGGGAGTACCTATCCTCTGAAAAGAAGCCAATGCGGAAGTAACTTAGAGCTGCATTCTATCAAAAGGCCACCAGGGGGCGACCGTCTCTATACAAGTCAATGGAGAATTCACCAACTTCTCACTTGATTTCTAACCTCAGTAAACGTTTTCAAAATGTGTTTATGGTCTCAATCGCTAGTTTAAAGCCTTCTTCAATGCAGTATGATGTTCATTTGGGACATTTTGGCCTCCCTGATTTTATATTTGACGATAAAGCAGGGTATGCATTAGGGCGGGGCTACGTCCTGATTGACAGGTTGATTGACCAATGTCCTCGAGATCCAGCCCTCGTAACCATAGCAACCTCCCCGCTCCGCCCATGGCTCCGCCCCATGCCCATATAAGTAGAATCCGTGTTTTTATTTTTCCCAGCATGCACCTGAAATTCTCAAGATGGCGCTGCCCAGATTAGAAACTATTGGCTTCCGAGCAGCAGTCCACAAACCAATGGGTGACGTCACGGATGTTACGTCTGTTTCTTTTATACAGTCAGCACAATAAACACAATAAAAGAGTCACCTGGAAAGTTTGTGCTGATGTAAAAAGCAGCAGAGCCTGTAGTGACGGAGCAGCTGAACTGTCTTTACATGCTGAGTGTGTTAGTGAAGATCAGCTTGGATATTAAAGAAAACTATAGATATCAGACTCATAGGTTTCCACCTGGAGGCAGAGGGAAGGAAAGGAAGGAAGGAAAGGAGGAAGGAAGGAAGGAGGAAGGATCGGATGCTTTAAAAATGTCGGAAAATAGTTTTAAATAATATCCAAAGTAACGTCAAAAAAGTGAAGTATTAACCCTCCTGTCCTCGAGTCTAGGAAGGAAGGAAGGAAGGAAGGGAGGAGAAGGAGAATGAAGGAAGGAAGGGAGGGAGGAAGGAAGGAAGGAAGGAGGAAGGAAGGAAGGGAGGGAGGGAGGAAAGAAGGAAGGAATTATAGGTTTCCACCTGGAGGCAGAGGGAAGGAAGGAAGGAAG
>NC_070585.1:32719155-32770214 GCF_027409825.1 Scomber japonicus | reverse complement strand
TTGATGTGAAGACATGAGCAGCCACCGAGGCAGCGCTCCCGTTCCCTCCAATAAAAACATGAAATCAAACTCGGGCCAGAAGCTCTGAACACGCTGGAGCACATTTATAAACTTATTATTCTGGATAAATCAAACCACATTGTTGGAAATCTAAATGTTACTTTCTCTTCTAAACGGAAAATATCAAAATTTAACGAAGTGACAGAAAAAGAAAAAAACCTCCCAAACATTTAAAGTCATGAGGGATTACATGATACTCGAGGTTTCTGCATCTTCTGGTTCAACTACTAAACAAACACAGAAGCTGGTGGGAAAAAGCAAGAATAACAAAATCAGCCAAATCTGGATTTCAAAATAAAAGCAGATTTCCTTTCCTTTCCTCCCTTTCCTCTCTCCCTCTCTCCTTTCTCCTTTCCTTACTTCCTCCCTCCCTTTTCTGTAATTTTTCCTTCGCTCTTTGTTTGCTCCCTCCTCCTTCCATACGTCTTTCCTCACTTCCTTCCTTCCTTCCTTCCTTCCTTCCTCCTGTCCTCACTTCCTTCCTTCTTTCCTTCCTTCTTCCTTTCCTTCCTCCCTTCCTTACTTCCTTCCTTCCTCTAGAATAACAAAAATGAGCCAAATCAGGATGAAAAGAGCAGATTTCAAAATAAAAGCGGATTTCTGGACTTTATGTGGTTGTAATTTAAACTTTTAGCTCTAATTGAATCTTATAGAAATGAAGAGAAATAACAGGAAGTGAAGGGTCAGTCAGTATTTAGGGTTCCTCTAGCGTTCTCTAGCGGAGAAGGCTCTGTCCCCCCAAGAATCTGACTTTTATTTCCCCTCCACACGTTTAAAAGCTTCTTCAGTCACTTCATCCTTCCTTCTTTCCTTCCTTCCACCTTTCCTTCCTCTCTCCCTCCCTCCCTCCCTCCTTCCTTCCTTACTTCCTTCCTCTTTCCTCCCTCCCTCCTTACTCCCCTTCCTTCCTTCCTTCCTTCCTCCATTCCTTACTTCCTTCTTCTTTTCTCCCCTCCCTCCTTACTCCCATCCTTCCTTCCGTCCTTCCTCCTCCCTCCTTACCCCCCTTCCTTCCTCCCTCCCTCCCTCCCTCCTTCCTTCCCTCTTTGTTTGCTCCCTCCTCCTTCCATCCTTCTTTCCTCCCTTCCTCCCTCCCTTACTTCTTCTTTTCCCCCCCTCCCTCCCTCCTTCCTTCCTTCCTTCCTTCCTTCCTTCCTCCCTTCCTTAAGTCAATAACTATAGATTCATTCGTTAAGTCAGCGTACTGTGTCAGTGAGTATTTGAGATGTTTCTGGTCTGGCTCCTTTCCTTCATTCCTTCCTTCCTTTCCTTCCTCCATTCCTTACATCCTTCTTCTTTTCTCCCCTCCCTCCTTCCTCCCTCCTTCCTTACTCCCTCCCTTCCTTCCTTCCTCTTTCCCACCCTCCCTCCCTCCCTCCTTACTCCCTTCCTTCCTTCCTTCCTCTTTCCCACCCTCCCTCCCTCCCTCCCTCCTTATTCCCTTCCTTCCTTCTTTCCTCCCTCCCTCCTCCCTTCCTTCCTTCCTCTTTTCCTTTCTCCCTCCTTACTCCTTTCTTTCCTCCCTCCCTCCCTCCCTTCCTTCCTTCCTTCCTTCCTACCTTTGTTTTTTCCTCTGTCCTTCTTTCCTCCCCTTCCTTTTTTTCTCCCCTCCCTCCCTCCTTACTCCCCTTCCTTCCTCCTTTTCCTTCCTTCCTCCCTCCTTCCTTTTCCTTCCTTCCTTCCTTCCTCCTTTCCTTAAGTTAATAACTATAGATTCATTCATTAACTCATCGTACTGAGAGCAGGATGAGTAGCCTGTGATTCTGTGATTCTGTGATTCTGTGATTCTGTGTCTGTGAGGATTCAGGATGTTTCTGGTCTGATGTGAACCTGCTGAACATGGTCTTGTGCTGGTCTCAGGTGGAGCTGTGGTTAGGGGTCCGGGTTAGTCTGTGACCCAGATCCTGTTCTCCTCCCACACGTCGTCTCCTTCTGCTTATCCAGCATAACTGATGTTTCTGCATCTCCATAAATCAGCCAGCCGTCGTACGCCTGCAGCTCTCTCCGCCTTCTTTCCGGTCTTCCCCTCTTTTGTTTCTGGATCCTGGATCCTGGCAGCGAGGCCTGGATTAAAGCCCTGCTTTCCCAACGATGTGGAAATAACGGCAACGGAGGAATTTCCTGCTGCCAGCTCCTCAGAGAGACGACAGCATCCACGCACGGCTCCCAGAGACGATGTTAAAGTGTCAGCAGCTGAGTCCTGCTTTACTGCTCTGTGTGTTTGCTCTCAGATTTATTTGTGAGTGTTTGTTTTGTATCCATGTGTGAGGAGGAGGAGGAGGAGGAGAAGGGGGAGGAGGAGAAGGGGGAGGAAGAGGAGGAGGAGGAGGGGAAGGAGAATGAGGAGGAGGAGGGGGAGGAGGAGGAGGATGAGAAGGGGGAGGAGGAGGAGAAGAAGAGGGAGAAGGAGAAGAAGGAAGAGGAGAAGGAGGAGGAGAAGAAGGAAGGAGAGAGAAGGGGGAGGAGGAGGAGGAGAAGAAGAAGAAGGAGGAGAAGGGGGAGAAGAAGGAGAAGGAGGAGGAGGAGAAGGGGGAGAAGGAGGAGGAGGAATAGAAGGGGAAGGAGGAGGAGGAGGAGGAAGCGGGTGGTGTTAAAGCTCTTCGGTGGCCAGTAAAAGCCTCCAGCTCTCCAGAGGTCCGACGGGATAATTGATGATTGATGATGTCAGCATGTTTTAGAGGCTGTCAATAAGCAGTCGATCCTATTAACTAATCAGCAGCTTCTTCTTCTTCTTCTTCTTCTTCTTCTTCAGGTTTCCTCCTCCAGGAGTCGCTTTGTAACTGATGATGAACAGAGAAGCTGCAGGGAGATGAAACTAAAGCACAAAGCTGCAGACAGTCGCTCTCATGTGGAAAGTTTCTACGGCTAGCTGCAAATAACAAGACACAAAATACAGCAGGAGAAAAAAAATAAAAGAAAGGCTTGTAAAGATGAGTCAGCGAAAAGAAAAAGACAACAGAAGAAGAAGGAGGAGGAAAGAAGGAAGGAAAGGAAGGAAGGAAGGACGCAGGAAAGAAGGAAGGGAGAAAGAAGGAAGGTAGGAAAGCAGGAAGGAAGGTAGGAAAGAAGGAAGGGGAGGACGGAGGAAAGAAGGAAGGAAGGAAGGACAGAGGAAAGAAGGAAGGAAGGACGGAGGAAAGAAGGAAGGAAAGGAAGGAGGAGGGAAGGAAAGAAGGAAGAGAGGAAGGAAAGGAAGGATGGAGGAAAGAAGGAAGGAAGCTGCAAATAACAAGACACAAAATACAGCAGGAAGAAAAAAAAAGAAAGGCTTGTAAAGACGAGTCAGCGAAAAGAGACAAGAGCAGAAGAAGAAGGAGGAGGAAAGAAGGAAGGAAAGGGAGGAAGGAAAGGAAGGAAGGAAGGACGCAGGAAAGAAGGAAGGGAGAAAGAAGGAAGGAAGGTAGGAAAGCAGGAAGGAAGGTAGGAAAGAAGGAAGGGAGGACGGAGGAAAGAAGGAAGGAAAGGAAGGAGGAGGGAAGGAAAGAAGGAAGGACGGAAGGGAGGAAGAAAGAAGGAAAGGAAGGATGGAGGAAAGAAGGAAGGAAGGTAGAAAAGAAGGAAAGGAAGGATGGAGGAAAGAAGGAAGGAAGGTAGAAAAGAAGGAAGGAAGGTAGGAAAGAAGGAAGGAAAGAAGGAAGGGAGGAAGGAAGGAGGAGGAAAAAAGGAAGGAGGGGAGGAAGGACGGAAGGAAGGATGGAGGAAAGAAGGAAGGAAGGTAGGAAAGAAGGAAGGGAGGAAGGAAGGATGGACGGAGGAAAGAAGGAAGGAAGGTACGAAAGAAGGAAGGGAGGAAGGAAAGGAAGGAAGGAAGGGAGAAAGAAAGAAGGAAAGGAGGAAGGAAGGAAGGGAGGAAGGAAAGGAAGGATGGAGGAAAGAAGGAAGGAAGCTGCAAATAACAAGACACAAATACAGCAGGAGAAAAAAAAAGAAAGGCTTGTAAAGACGAGTCAGCGAAAAGAGACGAGAGCAGAAGAAGAAGAAAGACTCATTAATATATAAATATAAATATAAATATAAAGTAACATACAGTAAAAAGGAAGGAAGGACGGAGGAAAGAAAAAAGGCAGGATGGAGGAAAGAAGGAAGGGAGGAAGGAAAGGAAAGGAAAGAAGGAAGGGAGGAAGGAGGAGCGAAGGGAGGACAGAAGGAAAGAAGGAAGGAAGGGAAAAAGAAAGAAGGAAGGGAGAAAGGAAGAAGTAAGGGGGGAGGAAGGAAGGAAGGAAGGAAGGATGGAAGGAAGGGAGAAAGAAAGAAGGAAAGGAGGAAGGAAGGAAGGAAGAAGGAAGGAAAGGAAGGACGGAGGAAGGCAGGACGGAAGGGAGGAAGAAAGAAGGAAAGGAAGGAAGGAAGGAAGGGAGAAAGAAAGAAGGAAAGGAGGAAGGAAAGGAAGGATGGAGGAAGGCAGGACGGAGGAAAGAAGGAAGGAAGGGAGGAAGAAAGAAGGAAGGAGGAGGGAAGGAAAGAAGGAAGGAAGGAAGGAAACATATCTTTAATTTAAGATCATTTTATTCATACTTTATTCCCAGAGCTTTCAGCCACTGAGATCTTATAAGAGCAAGAGAAAGATATTATAACACCTGACACGCACACACACACACACATCACACACACACACATACACACATATCACACACACACACACATAACACACACACATATACACACACACATCACACACACACACCCCAGGTCACATCATCTAACCCTTAAAACAAGCCTTAAGTAGTAGTAAGAGCTTTATTTAGTGAGGAAACAGTGTGTGTGTGTGTGTGTGTGTGTGTGTGTGTGTGTGTGTGTGTGTGTGTGTGTGTGTGTGTGTGTGTGTGTGTGTGTGTGTGTGTGTGTGTGTGTGTGTGTGTGTGTGTGTGTGTGTCACAGGAACACAGTCAGTGATAACGTTGACCTGAAGTCTTCCAGACCGCTCAGTTTGACGTTATCATCCTGATAGCTGATAGAAACAGAAGGAAACACAGATGAACATGAAAGCAGAGCAGAGGCGGTGACCACACACACACACACACACACACACACACACACACACACACACACACACACACACACACACACACACACACCGGACATTTGCTTTGAGCAGGAGACGAGATAAAGTTTCCCTCTAGAAATACAAACCAACACTGTTGTCCTCGAGTCAAGGAAGGGAGGAAAGGAGGGAGGAAAGGAGGGAAGGAAAGGAGGGAGGGAGGGAGGAAGGAAGGTAGGAAGGGAGGAAAGAAAAGAAGGAAGGAAGAGAGGATGAAGAAAGGAGAGGGAGGGAGGGAGGAAGGAAGAGAGGATGAAGAAAGGAAAGGAGGGAGGAAGGAAGGAAGGTAGGAAGGGAGGAAAGAAAAGAAGGAAGGAAGGGAGGAAGAAGGAAGGAAAGGAGGGAGGGAGAAAGGAAAAGAGGAAGGGGGAAGGAAGGAAAGAAGGACAGAGGTAAGAAGGAAGGGAGGAAGGAAAGGAAGGAAGCAGGAAGGGAAAGAAGGAGGGAAAGAAGGAGGGAAAGGAAGGAAGGAAGGAACGACATGAGGAAAGAGAGAGGAAGGGAAGAAAGAGAGAAGGGGGGAGGAAGAACATAAGGAAGGAAGGAAGGAAGGAATGGGTGTCACTCTGGGAACTACACTACCCAGAATGCACCAGCAGCAGCAGGGTTGTCACCTGATTGTGACTGATTTGGATCAGCTGTGAAGAGATGGAGGAGCTCGGTCAGAGAGAAGAAGCTCCAACGGTCGGTGAAATGTTTATCTAATTTCATCCTTCCTTCTTTCCTTTCCTCCCTCCTTTCCTTCCTTCCCTCATTTCCTTGGTAATCCAACAATGATGAGATTTCCTGCTTGCTTCCACCACTACTTCCTGTTTGTGACAAGCTTTTCATCGAGCCTGATTATCACTCCGCTGTTTGCTTCCCTCTTAGTGTTTCCCTGCCTTCCTTCCTTCCTTCCTTCCTTCCTTCTTTCCTTCCTCCCTCCCTCCTTCCTTCCTCCTTCCTTTCCTTCATTCCTCCCTCCCTCCCTCCCTCCTTTCCTTCCTTCTTCCTTCCTTCCTTCATTTCTCCCTCCCTTCCCTCTTTCCTCCCTCCCTCCTTTCCTTCCGTCTTCCCTTTCCTCCCTCCTTTCCTTCCTTCTTCCTTCCTTCCTTCCTCCCTCCCTCCCTCCCTCCCTCCCTCCCTCCCTTCCTTCATTCCTCCCTCCCTTCCCTCTTTTCTCCCTCCCTCTTTTCCTTCCGTCTTCCCTTTCCTCCCCTCCTTCCTTCCTCCCCTCCTTTCCTTCTGTCTTCCCTTTCCTCCCCTCCTTCCTTCCTTCCTCCTTCCTTTCCTTCATTCCTCCCTCCCCCCTTTCCTTCCTTCTTCCTTCCTCCCTTCCTTCCTCCCTCCTTTCCTCCCTCCCTCCTTTCTTTCCTTCTTCCTTCCTTCCTTCATTCCTCCCTCCCTCCTTTCCTCCCTCATTTCCTTCCTCCCTCCCTTCCCTCTTTCCTCCCTCCCTCCTTTCCTTCCGTCTTCCCTTTCCTCCCTCCCTCCCTCCCTTCCTTCATTCCTCCCTACCTCCCTCCTTTCCTTCCTTCCCTCATTTCCTTGGTAATCCAACAATGATGAGATTTCCTGCTTGCTTCCACCACTACTTCCTGTTTGTGACAAGCTTTTCATCGAGCCTGATTATAACTCTGCTGTTAGGTTCCCTCTTAGTGTTTCCCTGCCTTCCTTCCTTCCTTCCTCCCCCCTTTCCTTTCCTCTCTCCCTCCTTTCCTCCCTCCCTTCCCTCTTTCCTCCCTCCCTCCTTTCCTTCTGTCTTCCCTTTCCTCCCTCCTTTCCTTGCTTCCTCCCTCCCTCCCTTCCTTCTTTCCTCCCTCCCTCCTTTCCTTCCTTCTTTCCTCCCTCCCTCCTTTCCTTCCTTCTTTCCTCCCTCCTTCCTTCCTTCTTTCCTCCCTCCCTTCCTTCATTCCTCCCTCCCTTCCTTCTTTCCTCCCTCCCTCCTTCCCTCCATCCCTCCTTCCCTCCCTCCTTTCCTTCCTTCTTTTCTTTCCTTTCCTTTCCTTCCTCCTCTCCTTTCCTTCCGTCTTCCCTTTCCTTCCTTCTTCCTTCCTTCACTCCTTTCCTTCCTTTCCTTTCCTTCCTCCCCTCCTTTCCTTCCGTCCCTCATTTCCTTCCGTCCCCCATTTCCTCCCTCCTTTCCTTCCTTCTTCCTTCCTCCTTCCCTCCTTTCCCTCCTTCCCTCCTTTCCTTCCTTCTTCCTTGACTCGAGGACAATAGGAGTCATTTAAAGTCTCTGATCAGCTTCTATTGAGCTTCATATTAAACTTTGCTGCTCTATAGCACCAACAATCCAACAATGATGACATTTCCTGCTTGCTTCCACCACTACTTCCTGTTTGTGACAAGCTTTTCATCGAGCCTGATTATCACTCCGCTGGTTGCTTCCTGTCCTCCGCTGTTAAACAAACCTGAAAGTTCATAAATAAACTGAAATGAAACAGAGTCCAGGCTGTAAAGTGAGTATTTCTGGAGGAGCCAGAAGTTTCAGCAGCTTCTTCCTTCCTTCCTCCTTCTTTCCTTTCCTCCCTTCCCTCCTTTCCTTCCTTCTTCCTTCTTTCCTTTCCTCCCTCATTTCCTTCCTTCCCTCATTTCCTTTCTTCTTTCTTTCCCTCCCTTCTTCCTTCCTCCCCCCTTTCCTTTCCTCCCTCCCTCCCTCCCTCCCTCCCTTCCTTTCCTTCATTCCTCCCTCCCCCCTTTCCTTCTTTCTTCCTTCCTCCCTTCTTTCCTCCCTCCCTCCTTTCTTTCCTTCTTCCTTCCTTCCTTCATTCCTCCCTCCCTCCTTTCCTCCCTCATTTCCTTCCTCCCTCCCTCCCTCCTCCCTTTCCTCCCTCATTTCCTTCCTCCCCCCTTTCCTTTCCTCCCTCCCTCCTTTCCTTCCTTCTTCCTTTCCTCCTTCCTTTCCTTCCTTCTTCATTCCTCCCTCCCTCCCTCCTTTCCTTCCTTCATTCCTCCCTACCTCCCTCCTTTCCTTCCTTCCCTCATTTTCCTTGGTAATCCAACAATGATGAGATTTCCTGCTTGCTTCCACCACTACTTCCTGTTTGTGACAAGCTTTTCATCGAGCCTGATTATCACTCCGCTGGTTGCTTCCTGTCCTCCGCTGTTAAACAAACCTGAAAGTTCATAAATAAACTGAAATGAAACAGAGTCCAGGCTGTAAAGTGAGTATTTTCCTCGAGGAGCCAGAAGTTTGCAGCAGCTGGATAAGTAATCACTGAGTCACTTTTATTGATCATTAACTCTATCAGATATATTATGTTGAGCCCAGAGTCCTGCGGGGAGTCTTATCATTCATGTCAATGCAGAGGATTCGTTCCAGCTGCTCCTCGGGATCCAAGAAACACTTGAAATATCAGTTAGCGAGATGAAAATAGGCAGACCTGTTTCTGATCCAGAACTGTGGTGAAATACTTACAGGACATAAATAAGATGTGACAGCGAGTGATATTAACTTAAAGAGGTTCATGTCTCCAACGTGAGCCAAAAATACAGAGAGGAGAGGAGTCGAAAACGCTACCAGACTGCAGCTCGACTCTCTCCGTCCTTCACCCTTCCTTTACTTCCTCCCTTCTTTCCTTCCTTCCTTTCCTCCCTTCCTTTCCTTCCTCCCTTCCTTCTTTCCTTTCCTCTCTCCCTTCCTTCCTTCCTTCCTTCCTTCCTTCCTTCCTTTCCTTCTCCTTCCTCCCTTCCTTCTCCCTGCCTTTCCTTTCCTCCCTTCTCCTCCCTCCCTTCCTTTCCTTCCTCCCTTCCTTCTCCCTTCCTTTCCTTCCTCCCTTCTTTCCTTCCTTCCTTCTCCCTTCCCTTCCTTCCTTTCCTCTCTCCCTTCCTCTCCTCCCTCCCTCCCTCCCTCCCTCCCTCCCTCATTTTCTTCCCTTCCTTCCTCCCTTGCTCCCTCCCTGCTCCCTCCCCACACAGCTATACACTAACTGCTTTATCAGATAACTTGGTTCAGTTTTGTTGTCCTCAGGTCAAGGAAGGAAGGAAGGAAGGAAGGAAGGAAGGAATAAGGAGGGAGGGATGGAGGAAAAGAGGAAGGAAGTAAGGAGAGAAGGAAGGTAGGAAGGAAAGCAGGAAGGGGTGAGGAAGGAAGGAAGGAAGGAAGGAAGGAAGGAAAGGAGTAAGGAAGCAAGGAAGTGAGGGAGGAAAGAAGGAAGGAAGGAAAGGAGTAAGGAGGGAGGGAAGAAAAGAGGAAGGAAGTATGGAAGGAGGAGGGAGCAAAGAAAGAGGGAAGGAGGGGAAGAATGAAAGAAAAATTAAAGAAAGAGGGAGAAAGAAGGAAGGGATGAGGAAGGAAAGGAGGAAGGAAAGAAAGAAGGAACAGTCAAAAGAGATGGGGTCATTTTGACCCGGGAGGACGACAGGAGGGTTAATCTTTGCATAAACAACAAATGTGGTTTAACCAGGCGGGGAGTTCCTGTCCTCTGAAATGAAGCCAACCAGGAAGTAACTTAGAGCTGCATTCTATCAAAAGGCCACCAGGGGGCGACCGTCTCTATACAAGTCAATGGAGAATTCACCAACTTCTCACTTGATTTCTAACCTCAGTAAACGTTTTCAAAATGTGTTTATGGTCTCAATCGCTAGTTTAACCCTCCTGTCGTCCTCCCGGGTCAAATTGACCCCGTCTCTTTTGACTGTTCCTTCTTTCCTTCTTTCCTTCTTTCCTTCCTTCCTCTCTCTTTCTTTAATTTTTCCTTCCTTCTTCCCCTCCTCCCCTTTTTCTTTGCTCCCTCCTCCTTCCATCCCTCCTTGCTTCCTTCCTCCCTCCTTCCCTCCTTACTCCTTTCTTTCCTTCCTTCCTATTTTCGTCCTTACTCCTTTCCTTCCTTCCTTCCTTCCTTCCTTCCTTCCTTCCTTCTCTCCTAAATTCCTTCCTCTTTTCGTCCTTACTCCTTTCCTTCATTCCTTCCTCTTTTCATCCTTACTCCCTTCCTTCCTTTCTTCCTTCCTCTTTTCCTACCTCCCTCCCTCCTTACTCCTTTCCTTCCTTCCTAAATTCCTTCCTCTTTTCCTCCTTCCTCCTTTCTTTCCTTCTGTCCTTCCTTGACCTGAGGACAACAGGAAGTTTAAAGCCTTCTTCAATGCAGTATGATGTTCATTTGGGACATTTTGGCCTCCCTGATTTTATATGTGATGATAAAGCAGGGTATGCATTAGGGCGTGGCTACGTCCTGATTGACAGGTTGATTGACCAATGTCCTCGAGATCCAGCCCTCGTAACCATAGCAACCTCCCCGCTCCGCCCATGGCCCCGCCTCATGCCCATATAAGTAGAATCCGACTCTCCGTCCTTCACTCCTCAATCCTGCAGAACTCAAACTGTTCACACACTTTGTTTTTATGATGTTTTTGGAGAAAGAAAATCTCCATGGCAACCTGAGAAACAAACACTTTGTCCATATTATTGTCTTGTATGTTTGTTAACGTTACAGAGACACTAACTGTGTCAGTCTGCTGTTGATTTATCAGAAAACTGGGATTAATATGATATCAGAGTCTGTTTGAATGTTTGCTTACTGGGAAGAAAAGAAGCCAAAGTTTAGTTAAATGTGGTGAAAACAGACGCAGCTGCACCAGAACTGGGTCCAAATCTGTTCAATATCCATGTTTCGCTAATATTTTCACATAAATCTGGAAATAATCAGGAAGTTTGAGGATTAAGGAGAAATATTCCAGATTCTGCACTTTTTCTAAGAATCAAATTGAACTTGTTTCTTTCAGTTTGTGTCTCGACCATTGCGGCGTTCAGGTGTCACTCAGGTGGATTTAATTAACTCATCAGAGGCTCCTTCATTAACTCAGCCTGCAGACAGTCTCCAGCAGATCACTGAGAGAGAAACATGGCAGCACAACTAAGTGAAAGTGTTAAATCATGGCTCCACTCTTTGACATCGAGCTCTAAAAACACTCTGCAGGACCTCGATCAGTGGATATAAAAACACGACGAGGCAGAACAGGAAGTGACCTCACCATCAGAAGATCAACACATTAAGGTGAGAGACAGAAAAGCATCTTCAGCACACATACTGACACATTAAAATAGGTCATAAATGTATTTCTAAAAAAAAAGGTGTGAAAAGCATTTCAACCATTTAGATTTGAATTGTGGAGCTAGGCTTCACAAACTGTGTTTCAACATTTCTGTGTTCAGGATTTAGTGATTAGCATAAACCCGCCCCTGCTGCTGTAGAGGTAGAAATACATTCAGCACACACTACTACTACTACAGTCTACAGTTAGCCAGTTAGCTGAGTTAGCACTACTACTACTACAGTCTACAGTTAGCCAGTTAGCTGAGTTAGCCGCCGAGCTAGCAGTCGAGTTAGCCGCCGAGCTAGCAGCAGAAAGCTCTCAGATGTAGCGTCCATGTTTCTGGTAGAGGTGGTGACTTTGATTGACAGGTGACACTTGGTAGGGGGCGGGGCTTCAGCGGACTCCGTGGCCACGCCCCCCAGCGTTTGGGAGCAGAGAAAGAGGCTGATTTTTACACAACTTTGAAGCCTAATTTCATATATTTGGCGATTTATTTATTTTTTAATCATTCAAATTTGGCAGGGTGGTTAACAAACACACTTTTCTGTGGTATGTCAAACTCAGAATCTATGAGCAGTGAGAAGAGACATGAAACATGGTAGGGAGGGGGGGTATTCAGGGTTAAGTGGGGGTTTTGCCTCTCCTGGAGTTGAACACCTGCAGTGAATTGACTCCACACTGACTGATGAGAAGCAGCGCTGCTCCCTCAGAGACCTGCTGACCCCTCTGGTACTCTACTCTGCTCTGCTCTGCTCTGCATGTCTGTTCAGAAGCATAAAGACCACAAACTCACCTCAAAGCTCTGAAACAAGACCAGAGAAGACCAACGAGTCCTGAACTTTGACCTCAACCTCACTCAACATTTTACGGACGAGAAAGTCAAACAGTCATCACGAGAAGCTGTTTGTGTAAAAGTTGATGAGTCCTGTTATCTGAGCAGGATCTTCAGACAGTCTGTGTAAAGTCAATTCATTGATTTACTTCTAAACATATTAAACATGTTGGAAAATGGTTACAGAGAACATGTGAAAAGGCTGATAACTATGCAGATGGAGCCTTAAACTCGTTTTTCCTGATTTCCTGAGCCTGCAATAAAGGGCTACTGGTCCCTCCCCTACTATATAAGGCCGAGAGTACTACCAATGTTACTACTACTATAGTCTACAGTTAGCGAATAGACAGTATAAGTAGTTTAATTATAATTCTCAGGAAAGAAGGAAGGGAGGAAGAAAAGGGAGGGAGGAAAGGAAAGAAGGGAGGGAGGAAGGGAGGGAAGGAAGGGAGGAGGAAGGATGGAAAGGGAGGGAGGACGGGAGGGAGGAAAAGGATAGGAAGGGAGAAGAAAGGGAGGAAGTAAAGGAAGGGAGGAGGGAGGGAGCAGGGGGGGAGGAAGGAAAGGAAAGAAGGAAGGGAAAAGGGAGGGAGGAGGGAAGGGAAAAGGGAGGGAGGAGGGAAAGGAAGGGAGGAAGTAAAGGAAGGGAGGAGGGAGGGAGGGAGGAGAGGAAGGGAGAGAGTAAAGGAAGGGAGAAGGAAGGGAGGAAGTAAAGGAAGGGAGAAGGAAGGGAGGAAGTAAAGGAAGGGAGAGGGAAGGGAGGGAAGAAAGGAAAAAAGGAAGGGAGGAGGAAGGAAAGGAAGGGAGGAGGAAGGAAAGGAAGGGAAGTAAAGGAAGGGAGGGAAGGAAGGAAGGGAAGAAAAGGAGGGAGGGAGGAAAGGAAAGGAAGGGAGAAGAAAGGGAGGAAGGAAAGGAAAGGAAGGGAGAAAGAAGGGAGGAAGGAAAAGAAGGAAGGGAAGAAAAGGAAGGGAGGGAGGGAGATAAAATAATCATGAAGTTTTGGAGTAAACAGGTTTTTAGCTTCAAAGTAAATCTGGATGGAGATGATAAGCAACGTATAGCCGGCATGTCCTCTAGTCAAGGGAGGAAGGGAGGAAGGAAAGGGAGGAGGGAGGGAGGGAGGGAGGGAGCAGGGAGGGAGCAAGGGAGGAAAGAGGGAAGGAAGGAAGGGAGAGAGGAGGAAAAGGAAGGGAGGAAAGAAGGGAGGAAGGAAAGGAAAGGAAAGGAAGGGAGGAGGAGGGAGGGAGGGAGCAGGGAGGGATCAAGGGAGGAAGGAAAGGAAAGGAAGGGAGGAGGAAGGGAGGAAAGGAAGGAAGGAAAGGAAGGGAGGAAGGAAAGGGAGGAAGGGAGGAAGGAAAGGAAGGAAAGGAAGAAAGGGAGAAAGGGAGGAAGGAAAGGAGAGAAGGCATGTATTTAAATAAAAAGACCTTTTTAAGGGTAATTTTCAATTCAAGTAAATTCAAACCGGAGCAGATCTGTGACCCGTGATGAGAGCAGGAAGGTCACGTTAAAGGAGATAAAATATTGAAGTGACCCCCCCGAACCCCCCCAACCCCCCCCCCCCCCTCCCTGTTGAAACTGTGACTGAGCAAAGGAATTTTCCGGGTTATAATTCCATTTGGCAGATATGATTACAACCTGGACCGTTTCCACTGGAAGAAGAAAAAAAAAAGAAAAAGAAAAAGGCAAAAAAAAAAAAAAAAAGATGGACCCTGCGAGGAGTCAAAGCCGCCGCCGCCGCCGCCGCCGCTGCTGCAGTCGCTCTGATTGAATTCCAGCATTTTCTTTCCCCTCCAGAGAAGCCAAAGTTTGATCTTTACTAATTGATATATCCCGGGCTCCGCACATGAATCTCAGAAAGCTCATACCTTGGGCCAATTTAGCTGTTCCACTGGCTGAGTTTTAATTGAGTCCACATTAAAATTTACTTATAAAATAATAATGGGCTCACATGCAAATGAGCCCATCCCGATATTGCCGCGGCTGCATTTGCATATCCACAAGCAGTCTGGGAGTTCAGAAATCAATATAGATGATTAATAATATATGGGCTACAGGAATAATTAAATTCATTTGATGCAAGGACTCAGTCAGCCTTGGCAAACCAAAGGTGCAATTTTACCCACAATCTAATTTAATACAAGTTTGCCTGGATTGCAGTTTCAATTACAAGGATTGAAATAATAATAATGTGTGTTAAAGAAAAAAATTACACTTTCAAATATATGCTATTTCATTTCATTTCATTGAATGTATTACAGGATGAATCCCTCTTTTCTTCCCCCCCGCATTAACATATTGCACCAAATTGCTAAATTAAACTGCTCTTTAATTTATAGCAGAGGTATTAAAATATACAGCTCGTCAGGCTCACACGGAGCAGAGTTTAACATGTTTACATAAAGCATGTGAGAAGTTCAATATGAGCACACATGAAGCCTTAAAGTGTTTATTAAAGGGTTGAGTTGTTGAGTTAAAGGGTTAAAATCCAGCTGTGGTTTCGGTCGAGTGGACGTTATTAATCTTTGTGATGAGAATAAAATTTAAAAAATGAGAAAAATGAAAAAAAGCAAAGCAAACATCAGCGAGGAGATTTGCTGATTGTGTTAATTACTTGTTGAACTGGATCCTAAAATAATGTTTTTATACTGATTCATTTAAACTCAGCTGTGATGTGATGGAAGAAGGAAGGAAGGAAAGGAGAGAGGAAGAAGGAAGGAAAGAACAGAGAAAGAAGGAAGGAGGGAATGAGGGAATGAGGGAGGGAGGGAAAGAGAGAAGGAGCGAGAAAGGAAGGAACGGAGAAAGAAGGAAGGAAAGGAGAGAGGAACAGAGAAAGAAGGAAGGAAAGGAGAGAGGAAGAAGGAAGGAAAGGAGGATGGAACAGAGAAAGAAGGAAGGAGGGAATGAGGGAGGGAGGGAGGGAGGAAAGGAAGGGAGGAAGGAACAGAGAAAGAAGGAAGGAGGGAATGAGGGAGGGAGGGAGGGAAGGAAGGAAAGAGAGAAGGAGCGAGGGAGGAAAGGAAGGGAGCAAGGAGAGAGGAAGAAGGAAGGAAAGGAGGAAGGAAAGGAGGAAGGGAAGGTGGGAGGGAAGGAAGGAAAGAAGGAAGGAAGGATAGAAGGAAAAGAAAGGAAGGAAGGAAGGAGGGAAGGAAGGACAGAATATTAATGGTGCAGCTGCTGAGTCCAAGACAGATTTCACTAAGCGGGACAATAAAGTATATTATATTGTACAGTAGTTGAGTAAATGTACTGAGATACTTTAACTCACTGACAGTCTGAACTCCAGCAGTGAACTTTGACCTTTTGACCTTTTGACCTTTACATCAAACTGCTGAACCGAATAAAATAAAAGGTCTCCATGTTCCCTGCTTCACCTCACACATGGACTCACATGTTGAGGAACAATAATCAGAGCCGACCTGCTGCTCCGACTCCACCTGAGGGTCACATGACGTCTCTCGTCTACATTAGCATTCATCTGCAGCTCTGGAGGAGTTCAGGGAGGAGGAGGAGGTGGTGGAGGAGGAGCAGGAGGCGGAAGAAGAAGAAGAGGAGTAGGAAGAAGTGGAGGAGGAGGAAGAGGAGGTGGAGGTAGAGGAAATAGGATGAGGAGGTAAAGGAGGAGGTGGAAGAGGAGTAGGAAGAAGTGGAGGAGGAGGAAGAGGAGGTAGAGGTAGAGGAAATAGGATGAGGAGGTGGAGGAGGAGGAGGAGGAGGAAGAGGTGGAAGAAGAGGTGGAGGAGGTAAAGGAGGTGAAGGATGAGGAGGAGGAGGTAGAGGAGTAGGAAGAAGTGGAGGACGAGAAGGAAGAGGAGGAGGTAGAGGAGAAGGAGGTGGAGGAAGAGAAGGTAAAAGAAGAGGAGGAGGACGTGGAGGAGGAGGAGGAAGATGATGAGGAGGTGGTGGTGGTGGTGGTGGTGGTGGAGGAAAAGGAGGAGAGGGAGGGAGAGGAAGAGGAGGAGGAGGAGGAACTGGAGAAGGAGGTGGAAGAAGAGGTGGAGGGATGAGGAAAAGGAGGAAGAGGAAGAAGAAGAGTAGGATGAGGAGGTAAAGGAGGAGGAGGTGAAGGAAGAGGTGGAGGAGGTGGAGGAAGAAGAGGAGGAGGTGAAGGAAGAGGTGGAGGAGGAAGAGGAGCAGGAGGTGGAGGAACAGGTGGAGGAGGAGGAGGAAGTGGAGAAGGAGGAGGAAGAGGAGAAAGAGGAGGTAAAGGCGGAGGAGGAGGGTGAGGTGGAAGAAGAGGAGGTGGAGGAGGAAGAGGAAGAAGGAGGTGGTGGAGGAAGAGGAGGAGGAGGAAGAGGAGGGGTAGGAGGAGGAGGAGGAGGAGAAGGAAGAGTAGGAGGTGGAGGATTAGCAGGAGTAGATTATGAGCATTACATTGTTGACATCCTGTTTTGCTTCTTGAGCTTTTGCCAGCTGATGTCACCAATACCCAGAATGCATTGCTGCTGCTGCTGCTGCTGCTGCTGCTGGTGGTGGTGCTGGTAATGAATGCTCTCCAATATGTAATGAGTGAGTAATCACAGTGTTTGCAGGCTGGACTTCATTCTGCCGGAGCGGCCGCCTGCATCTGGGCTCCGCCGGTAATTACCAGGCCGAGCCGGCGAGCACGGCCGGCATTTGCATCCTGCACTGGGGAGTAGCAATGCAAATCATTATGCTGAATTGTTTTTGCAACAGGAATGTCCAATCCAATAAAGTTAATGATCTTGAAAGACATGGAGGAGGGAGGGAGGAGGAGAGGAGGGTGGGGGGGTGGGGGTGGGAGGAGAGGAGGGAGGAGAGGGAGGGAGGAGGAGAAATCGATTAAAATGCAGATGTTTGCAATCTGACGGCGGCCATGATGGAAGGGATGTAATTAAGCCATTAAGGAAGGGAGGAAGGAAAGGAGGGAAGGACAGAAAGACAGAAAGAAAGAAAGAAAGAAAGGGAGGCAGGAAGGGAGGAAGGGAGGAAGGAGGGAGGGAGGGAGTAAAGAAAGAAGGAAGGGAGGGAGGGAGTAAAGAAAGAAGGAAGGGAGGGAGGATCTTGAAAGACATGGAGGAGGGAGAGGGAGGGAGGGAGGAGGAGGAGGAGGGAGGGAGGAGGAGAGGGAAGGAGGAGAGGAGAGGAGGAGGGGAAATCGATTAAAATGCAGATGTTTGCAATCCGACGGCGGCCATGATGGAAGGGATGTAATTAAGCCATTAAGGAAGGGAGGAAGGAAGGAAAGAAAGAAAGAAAGAAAGACAGAAAGAAAGAAAGAAAGAGAAAGAAAGAAAGAAAGAAACAAAGGAGGAAAGGAGGAAGGAAGGAAAGCAGGCAGGGAGGCAGGAAGGGAAGGAAGGAGGGAGGGAGTAAAGAAAGAAGGAAGGGAGGGAGGATCTTGAAAGACATGGAGGAGGGAGGAGGAGGGGGAGGAAAGGAGGCAGGAAGGGAGGAAAGGAAGGAGGGAGGGAGGGAAGAAGGAAGGAAGGAAAGGAGGCAGGGAGGAAGGAAGGAAGAGATGAAGAAGGAAGGAAGGGAGGAAGGAAGGAAGGAGGGAGGAAGGGAGGAAGGAAGGGAGGGAAGGAAGGAAGGTAAGGAAAGGAGGCAGGAAGGGAATAAGGAAAGGAAGGAAGGAGGGAGGAAAGAAAGAAGGAAGGGAGGAAGGAAGGGAGGGAAGGAGGCAGGAAGGAATGAAAGGAAGGAAGGGAGGAAGAAGGGAGGAAAGAAAGAAGGAAGGGAGGGAGGGAGGGGGAAGGAGGAGGAGGGGGGGGAAGCAGGAAGGAAAGGAAAGCAGGCAGGAAGAAGGAAGGAGGGAGGAAAGAAAGAAGGAAGGGAGGAAGGAAGGGAGGGAGGGAGAGAAGGAGGCAGGAAGGAAGGAAAGCAGGCAGGGAGGAAGGAAGGAAGGGAGGAAAGAAGGAAGGGAGGGAGGGAGGAAAGAAAGAAGGGAGGGAGGGAGGGGGAGGAGGGGGGGGAGGATGAGGAGGGGGGGAGCATGAAGGAAGGAAAGGAAAGCAGGCAGGAAGAAGGAAGAAAGGAAAGGAAGAAAGAATGGAGGGAGGGAGGGAGGGAGGGAAGGAGGAAGGCGGCCATGATGGCGGCTTTGAGTCGATGTAATTAAGCCATTTTGGTGTTTTTCTTTCTTTTTTTTTTATTTATTCATTTTTCTATATTTCAGGAACTCATTCAGCTTCTCATTCGGCTTCTCATTCGGTTTCTCATTCATCACTTTCTCTTCACTTTAAGACTGAAAGCTGAAAGTTGTTTCCTGCTCTGATGAGAAGCATCATTATCCAGCACTTTGCAGCCTATTAACTGTAATTTGCTTCTCAATCTTCATGAGGAAACATCCCGTTAATCACAGTCTTAACCTCACACTAACATACTCTATAAGGAAGGGAGGAAGAAGGAAGGAAGGAAGGGAGGAAGGAGGCAGGGAGGAAGGGAGGAAGGAAAGTAAGGAGGAAGGAAGGAAGGAAGGAAGGACATCAGTCTTCATGAGGAAACATCCCGTTAATCACAGTCTTAACCTCACACTAACATACTCTATAAGGAAGGGAGGAAGAAGGAAGGAGGAAGAAGAAAGGAGGCAGGGAGGAAGGGAGGAAGGAAAGTAAGGAGGAAGGAAGGAAGGAAGGAAGGACATCAGTCTTCATGAGGAAACATCCCGTTAATCACAGTCTTAACCTCACACTAACATACTCTATAAGGAAGGGAGGAAGAAGGAAGGAAGGGAGGAAGGGAAGAAGGAAGGGAGGGAGGGGAAGAGGAAGGAAGGAAGGAAGGAAGGAAGGACATCAATCTTCATGAGGAAACATCCCGTTAATCACAGTCTTAACCTCACACTAACATACTCTATAAGGAAGGGAGGAAGAAGGAAGGAAGGAAGGAAGGGAGGAAGAAGGAAGGAAAGGAGACAGGAAGGAAGGAAAGGAGGGAAAGAAAGAAGGAAAGGAAGAAGGAAGGAAGAGTACCAGAAATTACCATCGCCTCCATGTCCTCCATTGTTTATGTGTGTGTGTTGCTATGACGACCCCGCTCACGTTGAGGAGGAACTATAGTAATGGAAAACGTCCTGGTACCAAACCGAGGCTAACCCAGCAGCTAACTCGGCGGCTAACTCAGCAGCTTACTTGGCGTCTAACTCGTCGGCTAACTCTGTGGCTAACTGCTGTGGCTAACTCAGCGGCTAACTCAGCAGCGAACTCGGCGGCTAGCTGGGCGGCTAACTCAGCAGCTAACTCGGCGGCTAACTCAACAGGTGACTCGGCGGCTAGCTCGGTGGCTAACTCGGCGGGCAGCTCGGCGGATAACTCAGCAGCTAACTCAGCAGGTAACTCGATGGCTAACCATATACTGTGGCTAAATCAGCAGCTAACTCAGCAGGTAACTCGGCGGCTAGCTCAGCAGCTAACTCGGTGGCTAACTCAGCAGCTAACTCGGCGGCTAACTCAACAGGTGACTCGGCGGCTAGCTTGGTGGCTAACTCAGCTAACTGGCTAACTGTAGACTGTAGTAGTAGTAGTGTGTGCTGAATGTATTTCTACCTCTACAGCAGCAGGGGCGGGTTTATGCTAATCACTAAATCCTGAACACAGAAATGTTGAAACACAGTTTGTGAAGCCTAGCTCCACAATTCAAATCTAAATGGTTGAAATGCTTTTTACACCTTTTTTAGAAATACATTTATGACCTATTTTAATGTGTTTAGAAGAAAATGTCTTAATTCACTTTTACACAGTCATAATGTTGCATGAATGTCTGCACAGTGTTATATTATCACAGCTCAGTGTCAGTGAATATTATGTGATGAGATTATCAACCACATCTGAAAGGAAATTATTATTACATATAAATATTATTATTAAATCCCACCGCTACTAAATAAATCAATGATTGTGAGAATAACTTCCTCATGTATATATATATATATACATAATCATTATTTTCTTTTTAATATGCACATAATTTCATCACACAGTAAACACATTTCTCATTAATATATTGCATGTAATGTCAATATATACATCTTTATAGACTGTAATCAATAAATAACTATGTGTATAAGCTGCACACATTAATGCACATACACACACATACACACTTATAAACCCACACACGCACAAACAAACCTCAGTTAGTTAAACCAGAGACATTATAATAAGAGGAGACATATCACTGAAAAAATCTCCCATTGAAATGCATGCTGGGAAACTACGTAACGCCAAGATGGCCGCTGTTTGCACATGTCCCGCCTCTTCTGGTGCCATTGCTCCAATCATCTTGCTGGTCCTACGCAGTCACGTTGGAAGTCATTTTCAACAGCGACATTTTAACCCTCCTGTTGTGTTCGAGTCAAGGAAGGGAGGAAGAAGGAAGGAAAGGAGGGAGGGAGGGAGGAAGGAAGGAGGGAAGGAAGAAAGGGAGATGGAAGAAAGGAAGGAAGAAGGAGGGAAGGAAGGAAGGAAGGAAGGAAGGAAAGGAGGAAGGAAGGAAGGAGGAAAGAAGGAAGGAAGGAAAGGAGGAAGGAAGGGAGGAAGGAAGGGAGGAAAGAAGGAGGGAAGGAAGGGAGGAAGGAAGGAAGAGAAGGAGGGAAGAAGGGAGGAAGGAAAGGAGGAAAGAAGGAAGGAAGGAAAAGTCAAAACAGATGGGTCAATTTGACCCGGGAGCACAACAGGAGGGTTAAAACACATGATCAGCTGTTTATACTTTGTGTACATATATGTTGTAATGCTTTATGATCTGGGAAAGTTGACTGTGAGCAAACTCTCTGCTGTGAGCGTGCGATGACGTCTCGCTGCCGTAAATGAAGACTGACAGGAAGTAGTCCAAGAAGATGCCTGTAAGGAAAAAGGCTTTTAAAACGTCTTCTTCTGTGGTGTCTGTTTTACTGACGGGGTTTATTTTTTTGAAGGAAGGAGGAAGGAAGGAAAGGAAGGGAGGAAGGAAAGGAGGGAGGGAAGTTAGGAGGGAGGGGGGAAAGAAAAAAGGAAGGGAGGGAGGAAGGAAAGAAGGAAGGAAAGGAGGGAGGGAGGAAGGAGCGAGAGAAGTTAGGAGGGGATGAAGAAGGAATGAAAGGAAGGGAGGAAGGAAGGAAAAGAGGGAGGGAGGAGGGGAGGAAGGAAAGGAGGAAGGAAGGAAGGAGGGAGGGAAGGAAGGAAAGGAGGGAGGGAGAGAAGGAAGGAAGGACGGAAGAAAGAGGGGAGGGAAGGAGAGAAGGAAGGAGAGAATCTAAAGATATTAACCAGCAGAATAATCCATGAAACTGGAACCAGATTGTATAAAGAAGCATACATCACCCCCCCCCCCCCCCACACACACACACACACACACACACACACACACAGAGAGAGGGAGAGAGGGAGAGCGAGAGGGCGCCTCCATAAAACTACACTCTTTTTTTTTGTTGTTTTCACATTTAATTACCCGCTCCGTGTGATTACCAGGTAAAACAAATTATGTGTTTTGTTGGCAGCAGATAAATCTGGTCTCAACTCGCCGTAATGACCCGTGTAATTTTTAAGCAGCGCCTACACAGCGGCTCCTTTAACACGTATCATTAGTGGGGTTGTATATTAGATATACATTCTGTGGCTTAATTTGGTCTCCCAGGAGCACTTGTAATGATGCAGCTGCCGGCTACAGGACACCTTTAATTTATTTATTTTAAATGTTGAGAGTAATTGAGTTCTTGAGAGATGTGAGGCGAGCCTGCTGCTGCTGGTGGTGCTGGTGGGGCGGGTGGTGGGGCTGGGGCGGGTGGTGGTGGGGCTCCTGCTGAAAAATGCATTAATTCGTCTCCGCAATCTGTTGCAAAAATTAATACGAGGAGAAGCTTCTAATGGGGAAGGATGAGGAGGAGGAGGACGATGAGGAGGAAGAGATATGAAAAAACACACACACACAAGCAGGGAAAGAGAGGAAGGGAGGACAGATGGAAGAAAGGAAGGAAGGAAGGGAAGGACAGATGGAAGAAAGGAAGGAAGCAATGGAAGCAACCATGGAAGGAGGACAAATGGAAGGAAAATAGGAAGGAAGGAAGGAGAGATGGAAGGGAGGAAGGACAGATGGAAGGAAGGAAGGTAAAAAGGAAGGAAGGAAGGACAAATGCAAGGAAAAAAGGAAGGGAGGAAGGACAGATGGAAGGAGGGAAGGAAGGACAGATGGAAGGAAGGACAGATGGAAGGAGGGAACAAAGGAATGAAAGAAAAAAAGACTGGAAGGGAGGAAGGACAGATGGAAAAAAGGAAAGAAGCAAGAGAAGAAGAGAGGAAGGACAGATGGAAGTAAGGAAGGAAGGGTGGAAGGACAAATGGAAGGAAGGAAGGAAGGGAAGGACAGATGGGAGGAAGGATTGAAGCAATAGAAGTAGAGAGGAAGGACAGATGGAAGTAAGGAAGGAAGGGTGGAAGGACAAATGGAAGGAAGGAAGGAACAAAGGAATGAAAGAAAAAAAGACAGGAAGGAAAGAGGGTAGGAAGGAATGAAAAAAGGGAGGGAGGAAGGACAGATGGAAGGAAGGGAGGACAGATGGAAAAAAGGAAGGAAGCAACCAAGGAAGGAAGGAACCAAGGAATGAAAGAAAAAAAGACATGAAGGAAAGAGGGGAGGAAGGACAGATGGAAGGAAGGGAGGACAGATGGAAGTAAGGAAGGAGGGAAGGAAGCAACCATGGAAGGAAGGAAGGAACAAAGGAATGAAAGAAAAGAAGACAGGAAGGAATGAAGGAAAGAGGGAAAGAAGGAAGGACAGATGGAAGTAAGGAAGGAGGGAAGGAAGCAACCAAGGAAGGAAGGACAAATGGAAGGAAGGAAGGAACAAAGGAATGAAGGAAAGAGGAAAGGAAGGAAGGAAGGGCCCGACTGGACCCCTCAGTGGGCCGGGCCTCATCTTTGACATCCCTGGTTTAAGGGTTTAGAAACTGAATCAGATAAAAATGCATTAATTCGTCTCCGCAATCTGTTGCAAAAATTAATACGAGGAGAAGCTTCTAATGGGGAAGGATGAAGATGAGGACGAGGAGGAGGATGAGGAGGATGAGATATGAAAAAACCACACACACAAGCAGGGAAAGAGAGGAAGGGAGGACAGATGGAAGAAAGGAAGGAAGGGAGGACAGATGGAAGAAAGGAAAGACAAATGGAAGAAGAGAGGAAGGACAGATGGAAGTAAGCCCAAAGATGGAAGGAAGGAAGGAAGGAAGGTATAAAGGAAGGAAGGAAGGACAGATGGAGGACAGATGGAAGGAAGGACAAGTGGAAGGGAGGAAGGACACATGGAAGGAGGGAAGGAAGGACAAATGGAAGGAAGGAACAAAGAAATGAAAGAAAAAAAGACAGGAAGGAAGGAAGGAATGAGGGAAAAGGGAAGGGAGGAAGGACAGATGGAAGGGAAGGGAGGACAGATGGAAGAAAGGAAGGAAGCAATGGAAGAAGAGAGGAAGGACAGATGGAAGTAAGGAAGGAGGGAAGGAAGCAACCATGGAAGGAAGGAAGGAACAAAGGAATGAAAGAAAAAAGACAGGAAGGAAAGAGGGTAGGAAGGAATGAAAAAGGGAAGGGAGGAAGGACAGATGGGAAAAAAGGAAGGAAGCAACCAAGGAAGGAAAGAACAAAGGAATGAAAGAAAAAAAGACAGGATGGAAAGAGGGTAGGAAGGAATGAAAAAGGGAAGGGAGGAAGGACAGATGGAAGGAAGGGGAGGACAGATGGAAAAAAGGAAGGAAGCAACCAAGGAAGGAAGGAACAAAGGAATGAAAGAAAAAAAGACCGGAAGGAAAGAGGGGAGGAAGGACAGATGGAAGGAAGGGAGGACAGATGGAAGTAAGGAAGGAGGGAAGGAAGCAACCATGGAAGGAAGGAAGGAACAAAGGAATGAAAGAAAAGAAGACAGGAAGGAATGAAGGAAAGAGGTAAGGGAGGGAGGACAGGTGGAAGTAAGGAAGGAGGGAAGGAAGGAAGCAACCAAGGAAGGAAGGACAAATGGAAGGAAGGAAGGAATGAAGGAAAGAGGGAGGGAAAGAAGGAAGGAAGGGCCCGACTGGACCCCTCAGTGGGCCGGGCCTCATCTTTGACATCCCTGGTTTAAGGGTTAAGAAGCTTCTAATGGGGAAGGAAGAGGAGGAGAAGGAGGAGGAAGAGGAGGAGGAAGAGGAAGAGGAAGAGGAGGACCAGGAAGATGAGGAAGAGGAAGAGTTTTGCTGTTGCTGAGCTCTTTGCCTCCTCGTCTCCTCTCTTCAGAGCCGGAGGAGTAGTTTATCTCTCTCTGAAGGGTTATTTATTACAGACAATCAGACGCAGCAGCTGCAGGTGATGAGAGGAACCGTTTGTTCTCAGTTTAAAAAAAAAACTGCTCCATCGCCACGGCGACGGTCAGTAATGGAGACGATGGAGGCGTGAGTGTGAACGTACGAGGATGACCATGATGATGAAGACAATGATGATGACGATGGAGACGATGATGGTGATGATGAAGATGACGAGGATGATGATGGTGATGAAGATGATGATGAAGACAATGATGATGGTGATGGTGATGATGAAGGTGATGTCTGTGTTTGTGAGTGTTTGTGTGCGTGTGTGTGTGTGTGTGTGTGCGTATGCGTATGTGTGTGTCTTTGTGTGTGTGTGTGTGTGTGTGTGAGCCTCTCAGGTGTGTGTGTGTGTGTGTGTGTGTGTGTGTGTGTGTGTGTGTGTGAGCCTCTCAGGTGTGTGTGTCTGTCTGTCTGTGTGTGTGTGTGTGTGTGTGTGTGTGTGTGTGTGTGTGTGTGTGTGAGCAGCTGTTGGTTAGAAGCAGACCTGAAACAGATGTCTGAGTGTAAAACTATAACCGACTGAAGACTCGAGCAGAATGAATCTTGTCGAGGTTCATTTTTCCATTTTCCTGCAGAAACAGAAGCAAGGTGTCGACTTTAATTCAGTTTTATATCAGCGGCGTTTAAATCCAGAATTTAACCAGCAGCATGTCTTAGTGTGGAGGAAGGAAGGAAGGAAGGAAGGGAGGAAGGACATATGGAAGGAAGGAAGGTAAAAAGGAATTGAGGAAGGACAGATGGAAGGAAAAAAGGAATGAAGGAGAGATGGAAGGAAGGAAGGTAAAAAGGAAGGAAGGAAGGACAAATGGAAGGAAGGAAGGTAAAAAGGAAGGGAGGAAGGACAGATGGAAGGGAGGAAGGACAGATGGAAGGAAGGAAGAAATGTAAAAAGGAAGGAAGGGAGGACAGATGGAAGGAAGGAAGGAAGGTAAAAAGGAAGGGAGGAAGGTAAAAAGGAAGGAAGGTAAAAAGGAAGGGAGGAAGGACAGATGGAAGGAAGGAAGGAAGGAAGGACAGATGGAAGGAAGGAAGGAAGGAAGGTAAAAAGGAAGGATGGAAGGAAAAAAGGAAGGGAGGAAGGACAGATGGAAGGAAGGAAGGACAGATGGAAGGGAGGAAGGACAGATGGAAGGAAGGAAGGACAGATGCAAGGAAGGTAAAAAGGAAGGAAAAAAGGAAGGGAGGAAGGACAGATGGAAGGAAGGAAGGAAGGGAGGACAGATGGAAGGAAGGGAGGAAGGACAGATGGAAGGAAGGAAGCGAGGTGTCGACTTTAATTCAGTTTTATATCAGCGGCGTTTAAATCCAGAATTTAACCAGCAGCATGTCTCAGTGTGGAGGAAGGAAGGAAGGAAGGAAGGGAGGAAGGACATATGGAAGGAAGGAAGGTAAAAAGGAATTGAGGAAGGACAGATGGAAGGAAAAAAGGAATGAAGGAGAGATGGAAGGAAGGAAGGTAAAAAGGAAGGAAGGAAGGACAAATGGAAGGAAGGAAGGTAAAAAGGAAGGGAGGAAGGACAGATGGAAGGGAGGAAGGACAGATGGAAGGGAGGAAGGACAGATGGAAGGAAGGAAGAAATGTAAAAAGGAAGGAAGGGAGGACAGATGGAAGGAAGGAAGGAAGGTAAAAAGGAAGGGAGGAAGGTAAAAAGGAAGGAAGGTAAAAAGGAAGGGAGGAAGGACAGATGGAAGGAAGGAAGGAAGGGAGGAAGGACAGATGGAAGGAAGGTATAAAGAAAAAAGGGCGGAAGGAAAGAAGGAGGGAAGGAAGCAAGCAAGGGAGGAAGGACAAATGGAAGGAAGGAAGGAGCAGGAAGCAGCTAAACAAAAAGGATCTGGTAACACAAGGAAGAAAAAAGATGTAAAGCTGGTTCAACAAACAGACGTATAGAGACTGAAGACGATGTGAAGGCAGAGTTTGAGTTAATGAGCAGATAATAGATATTATATAGATATATAGTTATATCCTGTTTAAGGCTAACTCATTCTCATATAAGGCCCAAATATATATATACAGCCTAAGGGAGGAAGCAACCAAGGAAGGAAGGATGAATGGAAGGAAGGAACAAAGGAATGCAAGAAAAGAAGACAGGAAGGAAGGAAAGAAGGAAGGGAAGAAGGACAGATGGAAGAAAGGAAGGAAGCAAGGCAACCAAGGAAGGAAGGACAAATGGAAGGAAGGAATGAAAGAGGGAATGAAAAGGAGGAAAGTGGGCCAGATTGGACTCCTCGGTGGGCCGGTTCTGGCCCTCGGGCCTCATGTTTGACATCCCCGGTTTAAGGGTTAAGAAGCTGAATCAGATAAATATCATTATTATTATTAAACCTTTATAGGACACTCATTGAAAGGAAGGAAGGAAGGATGGAAGGAAGGAGGGAAAGGAGGAAGGACAGATGGAAAGAAGGAAGGGAGGAGGGAAGGAGGGAGGGAGGAAGAACAGATGGAAGGAAAGAAGGAAGGGAGGAGAGAAGGAGGGAGGGAGGGAGGAAGGAAAAGAGGAGGGAGGGAGGGAGGAAGGACAGATTCTGGTTCAAAGTTGAACTAAAAACATTAAAAGTCATTTCAGGGATTTTTCAGTTTCTCGTCAGGAAGCCGTCAGCGTCTCCGTCCTGCAGCGCTGCAGCCTGCTAGTGGGCTGAAGTCTCTCCACGCTGTGGGGGGGGGGGGGGGAGGGGGGGGGGGGGTGGTGGTGAGGAGGAGGAAGAGGAGGAAGAGGAGGACGATGCTTCCTTCCTCTCTGCCTGCCTGGCTGCTCCGGCTCCTCAGGGACTGGGCTTTGGACGGAGGCCCAGATCAATGTGACCTAAATTCAAATGCGAATTAGCGGCTGTCAGTCGGAGAGGACACTCTGTAAATGAGCTCAGACGGTGCGAGACCCCCCGGGGGACGGAGGGACCGGGGCCCCGCGTCCGCCCCACAGCCTTAATGAGTTCCAAATGGATATCCAGGCCCGGGGTCCAGATGGAAGTAAGGAAGGAGGGAAGGAAGCAACCAAGGAAGGAAGGACAAATGGAAGGAAGGAAGGAACAAAGGAATGAAAGAAAAGAAGACGGGAAGGAATGAAGGAAAAAGGGAAGGGAGGAAGGACAGATGGAAGAAAGGAAGGAAGCAAGGGAAGAAGAGAGGAAGGACAGATGGAAGTAAGGAAGGAGGGAAGGAAGCAACCAAGGAAGGAAGGACAAATGGAAGGAAGGAAGGAACAAAGGAATGAAAGAAAAGAAGACGGGAAGGAATGAAGGAAAGAGGGAAGGAAGGAAGGAAAAAGGGAAGGGAGGAAGGACAGATGGAAAAAAGGAAGGAAGCAATGGAAGAAGAGAGGAAGGACAGATGGAAGTAAGGAAGGAGGGAAGGAAGCAACCAAGGAAGGAAGGACAAATGGAAGGAAGGAACAAAGGAATGAAAGAAAAGAAGACAGGAAGGAATGAAGGAAAGAGGGAAGGAAGGAAGCAATGGAAGAAGAGAGGAAGGACAGATGGAAGTAAGGAAGGAGGGAAGGAAGGACAAATGGAAGGAAGGAAGGAAGGAACAAAGGAATGAAAGAAAAGAAGACAGGAAGGAATGAAAGAAGGAAGGAAGGACAGATGGAAAAAAGGAAGGAAGCAATGGAAGAAGAGAGGAAGGACAGATGGAAGTAAGGAAGGAGGGAAGGAAGCAACCAAGGAAGGAATGACAAATGGAAGGAAGGAAGGAACAAAGGAATGAAAGAAAAGAAGGCAGGAAGGAATGAAGGAAGGAAGGAAGGAAGGGCCCGACTGGACCCCTCAGTGGACCGGGGCCCCGCGTCCACCCCAGAGCCTTAATGAGTTCCAAATGGATATCCAGGCCCGGGGCCGAGGCTCCGCGCTCCCCGCCTGCAGCAGGAAGAAGGAGCTCCGTCCTGGAACCTGCAGGCGAGAGGAAACACGTCGACGTCCAAATGATTGAAATCGTTCAGCAGCGTTGGTGAAGCTAAACATTTACTGTAAAGGAATTAAAGAAAAAAGACAGGAAGGAAAAAGGGAAGGGAGGAAGGACAGATGGGGAAAAAAGGAAGGAAGCAATGGAAGAAGAGAGGAAGGACAGATGGAAGTAAGGAAGGAGGGAAGGAAGCAACCAAGGAAGGAAGGACAAATGGAAGGAAGGAAGGAAGGAACAAAGGAATGAAAGAAAAGAAGACGGGAAGGAATGAAGGAAAGAGGGAAGGAAGGAAGGAAAAAGGGAAGGGAGGAAGGACAGATGGAAAAAAGGAAGGAAGCAATGGAAGAAGAGAGGAAGGACAGATGGAAGGAAGGAAGGAGGGAAGGAAAGAAGGAACAAAGGAATGAAAGAAAAGAAGACGGGAAGGAATGAAGGAAAGAGGAAAGGAAGGAAGGAAGGAACGGAAGGGAGGAAGGACAGATGGAAAAAAGGAAGGAAGCAATGGAAAAATAGAGGAAGGACAGATGGAAGTAAGGAAGGAGGGAAGGAAGGACAAATGGAAGGAAGGAAGGAAAGGAACAAAGGAATGAAAGAAAAGAAGACAGGAAGGAATGAAGGAAAGAGGGAAGGAAGGAAGGAAGGAAGGAAGTGCCCGACTGGACACCTCAGTGGACCGGGGCCCCGCGTCCGCCCCAGAGCCTTAATGAGTTCCAAATGGATATCCAGGCCCGGGGCCGAGGCTCCGCGCTCCCCGCCTGCAGGCCCGCTGCCAGCCGGCTCCGCCTGCAGCAGGAAGAAGGAGCTCCGTCCTGGAACCTGCAGGCGAGAGGAAACACGTCGACGTCCAAATGATTGAAACCGTTCAGCAGCGTTGGTGAAGCTAAACATTTACCGTAAAGGAAGTAAAGAAAAAAAACAGGAAGGAAAGAGGGTAGGAATGAAGGAAAAAGGGAAGGGAGGAAGGACAGATGGAAAAAAGGAAGGAAGCAATGGAAGAAGAGAGGAAGGACAGATGGAAGTAAGGAAGGAGGGAAGGAAGGAAGGACAAATGGAAGGAAGGAAGGAACAAAGGAATGAAAGGAAAGAAGACAGGAAGGAATGAAGGAAAGAGGGAAGGAAGACAGGAAAAAGGGAAGGGAGGAAGGACAGATGGAAAAAAGGAAGGAAGCAATGGAAGAAGAGAGGAAGGACAGATGGAAGTAAGTAAGGAAGGAGGGAAGGAAGCAACCAAGGAAGGAAGGACAAATGGAAGGAAGGAAGGAAGGAACAAAGGAATGAAAGAAAAGAAGACAGGAAGGAATGAAGGAAAGAGGGAAGGAAGGAAGGAACAAAGGAATGAAAGAAAAGAAGACAGGAAGGAATGAAGGAAAAAGGGAAGGGAGGAATGACAGATGGAAAAAAGGAAGGAAGCAATGGAAGAAGAGAGGAAGGACAGATGGAAGGAAGGAAGGAAGGAACAAAGGAATGAAAGAAAAGAAGACGGGAAGGAATGAAGGAAAGAGGGAAGGAAGGAAGGAAAAAGGGAAGGGAGGAAGGACAGATGGAAAAAAGGAAGGAAGCAATGGAAGAAGAGAGGAAGGACAGATGGAAGTAAGGAAGGAGGGAAGGAAGCAACCAAGGAAGGAAGGACAAATGGAAGGAAGGAAGGAACAAAGGAATGAAAGAAAAGAAGACAGGAAGGAATGAAGGAAAAAGGGAAGGGAGGAATGACAGATGGAAAAAAGGAAGGAAGCAATGGAAGAAGAGAGGAAGGACAGATGGAAGGAAGGAAGGAAGGAACAAAGGAATGAAAGAAAAGAAGACAGGAAGGAATGAAGGAAAGAGGGAAGGAAGGAAGGAAAAAGGGAAGGGAGGAAGGACAGATGGAAAAAAGGAAGGAAGCAATGGAAGAAGAGAGGAAGGACAGATGGAAGTAAGGAAGGAGGGAAGGAAGCAACCAAGGAAGGAAGGACAAATGGAAGGAAGGAAGGAACAAAGGAATGAAAGAAAAGAAGACGGGAAGGAATGAAGGAAAGAGGGAAGGAAGGAAGGAAGGAAAAAGGGAAGGGAGGAAGGAAGCAATGGAAGAAGAGAGGAAGGACAGATGGAAGTAAGGAAGGAGGGAAGGAAGCAACCAAGGAAGGAAGGACAAATGGAAGGAAGGAAGGAACAAAGGAATGAAAGAAAAGAAGACAGGAAGGAATGAAGGAAAGAGGGAAGGAAGGAAGGAAAAAGGGAAGGGAGGAAGGACAGATGGAAAAAAGGAAGGAAGCAATGGAAGAAGAGAGGAAGGACAGATGGAAGTAAGGAAGGAGGGAAGGAAGGAAGGACAAATGGAAGGAAGGAAGGAACAAAGGAATGAAAGGAAAGAAGACAGGAAGGAATGAAGGAAAGAGGGAAGGAAGACAGGAAAAAGGGAAGGGAGGAAGGACAGATGGAAAAAAGGAAGGAAGCAATGGAAGAAGAGAGGAAGGACAGATGGAAGTAAGTAAGGAAGGAGGGAAGGAAGCAACCAAGGAAGGAAGGACAAATGGAAGGAAGGAAGGAAGGAACAAAGGAATGAAAGAAAAGAAGACAGGAAGGAATGAAGGAAAGAGGGAAGGAAGGAAGGAACAAAGGAATGAAAGAAAAGAAGACAGGAAGGAATGAAGGAAAAAGGGAAGGGAGGAATGACAGATGGAAAAAAGGAAGGAAGCAATGGAAGAAGAGAGGAAGGACAGATGGAAGGAAGGAAGGAAGGAACAAAGGAATGAAAGAAAAGAAGACGGGAAGGAATGAAGGAAAGAGGGAAGGAAGGAAGGAAAAAGGGAAGGGAGGAAGGACAGATGGAAAAAAGGAAGGAAGCAATGGAAGAAGAGAGGAAGGACAGATGGAAGTAAGGAAGGAGGGAAGGAAGCAACCAAGGAAGGAAGGACAAATGGAAGGAAGGAAGGAACAAAGGAATGAAAGAAAAGAAGACAGGAAGGAATGAAGGAAAAAGGGAAGGGAGGAATGACAGATGGAAAAAAGGAAGGAAGCAATGGAAGAAGAGAGGAAGGACAGATGGAAGGAAGGAAGGAAGGAACAAAGGAATGAAAGAAAAGAAGACAGGAAGGAATGAAGGAAAGAGGGAAGGAAGGAAGGAAAAAGGGAAGGGAGGAAGGACAGATGGAAAAAAGGAAGGAAGCAATGGAAGAAGAGAGGAAGGACAGATGGAAGTAAGGAAGGAGGGAAGGAAGCAACCAAGGAAGGAAGGACAAATGGAAGGAAGGAAGGAACAAAGGAATGAAAGAAAAGAAGACAGGAAGGAATGAAGGAAAGAGGGTAGGAATGAAGGAAAAAGGGAAGGGAGGAAGGACAGATGGGGAAAAAAGGAAGGAAGCAATGGAAGAAGAGAGGAAGGACAGATGGAAGTAAGGAAGGAGGGAAGGAAGCAACCAAGGAAGGAAGGACAAATGGAAGGAAGGAAGGAACAAAGGAATGAAAGAAAAGGAAGGAAAAAGGGAAGGGAGGAAGGACAGATGGAAAAAAGGAAGGAAGCAATGGAAGAAGAGAGGAAGGACAGATGGAAGGAAGGAAGGAGGGAAGGAAGGAAGGAACAAAGGAATGAAAGAAAAGAAGACGGGAAGGAATGAAGGAAAGAGGGAAGGAAGGAAGGAAGGAAAAAGGGAAGGGAGGAAGGAAGCAATGGAAGAAGAGAGGAAGGACAGATGGAAGTAAGGAAGGAGGGAAGGAAGCAACCAAGGAAGGAAGGACAAATGGAAGGAAGGAAGGAACAAAGGAATGAAAGAAAAGAAGACAGGAAGGAATGAAGGAAAGAGGGAAGGAAGGAAGGAAAAAGGGAAGGGAGGAAGGACAGATGGAAAAAAGGAAGGAAGCAATGGAAGAAGAGAGGAAGGACAGATGGAAGTAAGGAAGGAGGGAAGGAAGCAACCAAGGAAGGAAGGACAAATGGAAGGAAGGAAGGAACAAAGGAATGAAAGAAAAGAAGACGGGAAGGAATGAAGGAAAGAGGGAGGGAAGGAAGGAAAAAGGGAAGGGAGGAAGGACAGATGGAGAAAAGGAAGGAAGCAATGGAAGAAGAGAGGAAGGACAGATGGAAGTAAGGAAGGAGGGAAGGAAGCAACCAAGGAAGGAAGGACAAATGGAAGGAAGGAAGGAACAAAGGAATGAAAGGAAACAAGACAGGAAGGAGAGAGGGAAAGAGGGAAGGGAGGAAGGACAGATGGAAGGAAGGACAGAAGGAAAGAGGGAAAGGAGGAAGGACAGATGGAAGGAAGGAAGGAAGCAAGGGAAGAAGAGAGGAAGGAAGGAAGGAGGGAAGGAAGCAACCAAGGAAGGAAGGAATGAAAGAAAAGAAAACAGGAAGGAAGGAAGGAGAGGAAGGAAGAAAGGAAAGAGGGAAGGATTGGACCCCTCGGCGGGCTATTTCTGGCTGCAGAGGTTAAAACTTAACCTGACAGTCATCGTCCCGTAACCCATGGCGACCGCTATTTCCTCTTTTGTGTTCGAGCGTCCCGCCGGGTTTGACGAGGTGAGGGTGCTCCATGTCTTCCCCCCCTCCACCCCCACCCTACCCCACCCCCCCCCCTCCTACTGCAGCGGCTGCAGTAATTAGCATGCTGACTCTGCATGTAATCAGATAACCTCTCCACGCTCGCCGCTCGGCTTCTATACATCAGGCCGAGCGGCGGCGGCGGCGAGGGAGCGCGGCGTCTTGATTGTCTTCAACGCAGCATATGCTAATTGTTGATTGTCTCCAATATTATATGCTAATTGTTAAGAATTAGCATAATTCATTAACATTTGGGCCCTAATTACACAATGAAAAAAAAAAAAAAAAAAAGCTGAAGCCCTCCTGAAAAACACTCGGCTGTGCTCCGACTGTCTAATGCGAGATGCGATTAACGCCGCCGCCGCCGCCGCCGCCTCATTTACATCCAGAGAAGAAGAAATATTAAAAGTGTTGTTCAGAGGAAATCGTGATTAGTCCCTGATCTAATGTTGGTTCTAACGGTTTAAGAGGAAAAGGTGGAACAGCAGCGCCCGGGCCTCAGGTGAGAGGAAGAGGAGAAATACACACACATAAATACACACACACATACAGAGACACACACACACTCACACACACACACATACAGAGACACACACACACTCACACACACACACATACAGAGACACACAGAGACACACACACACATAGAAACACACGCACAGACACACATGCACATAAATACACACAGAAAGACACATAGACACACACACACAGACATAGATACACAGACACACACTCTCTCACACACACACACACTGCTAATACACACTGTACACACAATATACACACTGCTAATACACACTATACACACAATATACACACTGCTAATACACACTATACACACACTGCTAATACACACTATACACACACTGTATACACACTGCTAATACGCACTACACACACTGCTAATACACACTATATACACAGCTAATACACAATATATACACACTGTACACACACTATATACACACTACACACTATATACGCACTATACACACACTGCTAATACACACTGTACACACAATATACACACTGCTAATACACACTATAAAATACACGATACACTCACAATACACACAAATACTGCAGCAACATACAAATACACACAATACACACTACAAGTACGCACAAATACTGCAAATACACACAAGTATACACAAGTAGTGAAAATACACACAAACAGGCCAGCACTTCACTTCCTGTCTGATCCGCCATGACAGTCACATGATCATCTGCTGTGATCAATAATCATGTTTTATATTTCATATTTAATAAACTTTATAACCACAGAACGTTAACAGACTGAATCAGAGAGTTGAAGCATCATCGTGTGAACAGAACCGACACAAAGGTCAAAGGTCAAAGTTCAATATTATAACCCCCTAACAACAGGAAGTGGGCGGGGCCTCTGCAGAGATCCTCTCGCTCTCACTCGGCCTCCGCGTGACGAACACCAGAGCGACACATGACGGATGCCAGTCAGGGTGAAGCCCCGAGTTCAGGTTTCTCCTGTTAACAGGGTGGGGGCGAGGGGGGTTCAGGGACACACAGGGGGGGGGGTTTAGGGGGGGGCTCCTGGATGTGAACGTGCAGGGCGGGTTAACTCGGAGGTAATTGAAGCGAGGCTTTTGTAGGAATCTGCTTCCAATCCACAGGAGAGCGGAGAGGAAAAGAGGGGAAGAATGAGAGTTTTAATGAATGGAGAGCGTCATTAAAATGATAACTATTTCCTCCGAGATCACTTCCAATTTAAATGCGGGGGGGGTGGGATGGGGGGGGAAGAGAAAGAGAAAAGGCGTAATTGAAAGATCTTTTTTTTTTTATATATCCTTCTTCTGCCATTCAAACTGTAAATTTTTTAAATCTCAGGGAAGAAGAAGAAGAAGAAGAAGAAGAAGAAGAAGAAGAAGAAAGACACACACATAAATACACACAGAAAAACACACACACACACACACAGAGACACACTCTCTCACACACACACACAGACACACACACATAGGAACACACGCACAGACACACACACAAATACACACAGACACACTCACATACACAGAGACACACACACACACACACATACACACACACATAGGAACACACGCACAGACACACACACAAATACACACAGACACACTCACATACACAGAGACACACACTCTCTCACATACACAGAGACACACTCTCTCACACACGCACAGACACACACACAAATACACACAGACACACTCACACACACTCATACACACACACAGTCTCACACACTCATACACACTCACACACACACACACACTAACACACAAATACACACAGACACACTCACATACACAGAGACACACACACACACACACAAACACACACACACTCTCACACACACATAGACACACACAGACACACACTCTCTCACACACACATATGCACACAGGGTGGGATGGGGAGGGGGGGGGGTGGAAGAGAAAGAGAAAAGGCGTAATTGAAAGATCTTTTTTTTTATCCTTCTTCTTCTGCCATTCAAACTGTAAATTTTTAAATCTCAGGGAAGAAGAAGAAGAAGATTGTTTGTAAGGCATAGCTCACTAGTTCCAATTACGCGTCTTCTCTGCTCCCTCTTTAAGCCGTGAGGGAGCGAAACTCTCTCTCTCTCTCTCTCTCTCTCTCTCTCTCTCTCGTATGTTTTAACCTCTCAGCCAAAAAAAAAAAAAAAAGAAACAGACGAGCAGCCGCTTCTTTCTTTTTCTGTTTTCTTTGGATCGGCAGCGGTCAAAGCGAACAGATCCGTATCAGATAGTTTGGAAATAAGATTGAAAGCGACGTGAAGAATGACTTAATTGATCAACAATGAGGAGGGAGGGGGGGGTTGTGGGGGGGGGGGGGGGGGTTGGGGTCGTATTAACGGAGCAGCTGCACACACACTCATATCTCAGGTCCTGACAGTAATTTATCCGGTTCAGATGTGGAAGGAGGAGGAAGAGGAGGAAGAGGAGGAAATTGAAGGAAATGTTGGGGTTGGGTTTTTTTTTTTTTTATCTGTAGTGAGTCTCAATAAGCAGGTTTTTATGAGTTGTGAGAAGGAGGAGGAGGAGGAGGAGGAGAATAAGGAGGAGGAGGAGGAGAAGTAGAAGAAGAAGAAGAAGAAGGAGAAGGAGTAGAAGAAGGAGCAGAAGAAGGAGGAGAAGAAGAAGAAGAGGAAGGAGTAGAAGAAGGAGGAGAAGAAGAAGGAGCAGAAGGAGGAGGAGCAGGAGAAGAAGGAGAAGAAGAAGAAGAAGAAGTAGAAGAAGAAGGAGGAGCAGAAGGAGGAGAAGAAGAAGAAGGAGCAGAAGAAGAAGAAGGACAAGGAGCAGAAGGAGAAGAAGCAGAAGGAGTAGAAGAAGGAGAAGAAGAAGAAGGAGCAGAAGAAAAAGAAGAAGAAGAAGAAGTAGAAGAAGAAGGAGCAGAAGAAGAAGGAGGAGAAGAAGAAGTAGAAGAAGAAGGAGCAGAAGAAGAAGAAGAAGGAGCAGAAGAAGGAGAAGGAGCAGAAGAAGGAGGAGGAGGAGAAGGAGAAGAAGAAGGAGGAGGAGGAGAAGAAGGAGCAAAAGAAGAAGAAGGAGGAGAAGAAGAAGGAGCAGAAGAAGAAGAAGAAGAAGAAGGAGGAGGAGGAGAAGAAGGAGAAGGAGCAGAAGAAGGAGAAGGAGGAGGAGGAGGAGGAGGAGCAGAATAAGAAGGAGAAGGAGCAGAAGGAGAAGGAGTAGAAGAAGAAGGAGCAGAAGAAGAAGAAGAAGAAGAAGAAGGAGCAGGAGAAGAAGAAAAGTAGAAGAAGGAGCAGAAGAAGAAGAAGGAGCAGAAGAAGAAGAAGGAGCAGGAGAAGACGAAGAAGGAGCAGGAGAAGAAGAAGAAGAAAGAGAAAGAGCAGAAGAAGAAGAAGGAGCAGGAGAAGACGAAGAAGGAGCAGAAGAAGAAGAAGGAGCAGAAGAAGAAGTAGAAGAAGGAGCAGAAGAAGAAGTAGAAGAAGAAGAAGGAGCAGAAGAAGAAGGAGCAGAAGAAGAAGTAGAAGAAGAAGAAGGAGCAGAAGAAGAAGGAGCAGAAGAAGAAGAAGGAGCAGAAGAAGAAGAAGGAGCAGAAGAAGAAGGAGAAGGAGAAGAAGAAGCAGCAGAAGAAGGAGAAGAAGGAGAAGAAGGAGAAGAAGAAGAAGGAGCAGAAGAAGAAGAAGAAGAAGGAGCAGAAGAAGAGGAAGGAGTAGAAGAAGGAGCAGGAGAAGAAGAAAGAGGAGGAGAAGAAGGAGGAGGAGAAGAATAAAAAGAAGGAGCAGAAGTAGAAGACGAAGAAGGAGCAGAAGAAGGAGAAAGAGCAGAAGGAGCATGCATTTTATTTAAAGGCACCTTACAAGTCACATATAACAGCCCGTCTTGCACTTCGGTGCAGGGATGTCAAACATGCGGCCCACGGGCCAGAACCGGCCCGTCTTGGGGTGCAATCCGGCCCACTTTCCTTCCATCTGTCCTTCCTCTCTACCTTCCCCTTTTCCTTTCCTCCCTCCCTCCCCCCTCCTTCCTTCCTTCCTTCCTTCCTTCCTTCCATCCTTGCTCCTTTCCTCCTTACTCCTTTCCTTCCTTCCTTCCTTCCTTCCTTCCTCCTTTCCTTCCTTCCTCCCTCCCTCCTACCGTCCTTCCTTCCTTCCTTATTTCCTTTCCTCCCTTCCTTCCTTCCTTCTGTCCTCCATCCCCCTTTTTCTTCCTTCTGTCGTTCCTTCATTCCTCCCTCCCTCCTACCTTCTTTCCTTCCTTACTTCTTTCCTCCTCTCCTCCTTACTCCTTTCCTTCCTTCCTTCCTCCCTCCCTCCCTCCTTAATCCTTTCCTTCCTTCCTTCCTCCTTTCCTTCTTTCCTTCCTTCCTCCCCCCCTCCTCCTTTCCTCCCTTCCTCCCTTCTTTACGTATTGATGTGAGGAAGGTTACAGTCACATGATCATTTATCCTCTCTCTCTGCTTACATTAGATTTTATCCTCACAGCTGCTGAACAACCTCAGACAGCAGGAATGAGAATAAATGTCCTCTCCACTCTCCGCTCACATTTCTGCTTCTTTCTATGACATGATGTGTTAATGTGGTAATAAACCTGTTACAGCTGCACATCGTTCAGACTGCACACAACCAGTCCAGATCTCACCCAGTTTGGATCAATAGAGCTACATGCATACATGCACTGACACAGATGTTTGGGTTATGATGCAAAAAGGAAGGGAGGAAGAAGGAAGGAAGGGAGGGAGGTTGATTGACCAATGTCCTTGAGATCCAGCCCTCATAACCATAGCAACCTCCCGCTCCGCCCATGGCCCTGCCTCATGCCCATATAAGTAGAATCCATGTTTTTATTTTTCCCAGCATGCACCTGAAATTTTCAAGATGGCCGCTGCCCAGATTCGAAACTACAGTGAACCCTCACTATAACGCAGTTCACCTTTCGCGGCTTCGCTGTTTCGCGGATTTTTTTAGTGCAGTTTTCTATGCTTTTTTTTTTTTTTTTTTTTTTTACAGTGCATTGTGTTGGGTCGGGTCGCGGGGGCAGCAGCCTAAGCAGGGAAGCCCAGACTTCCCTCTCCCCAGCCACTTCGTCCAGCTCTTCCCGGGAGATCCCGAGGCGTTCCCAGGCCAGCCGAGAGACATAGTCTCTCCAGCGTGTCCTGGGTCTTCCCCGGGGTCTCCTACCGGTGGGACGGGCCCTGAACACCTCACCAGGGAGGCGTCCGGGAGGCATCCTGATTAGATGCCCGAGCCTCCTCATCTGGCTCCTCTCGATGCGGAGGAGCAGCGGGTCTACTCCGAGCTCCCTCCGGATAACTGAACTTCTCACCCTATCTCTAAGGGAGAGCCCAGCCAGCCTACGGAGGAAGCTCATTTCGGCCGCTTGTACCCACCATCTTGTTCTTTGGGTCACGACCCAAAGCTCATGACCAGAGGTATTTCTAAAAACTATCATAGTTATTAGTAAGAAAACGTTTATATTTTTATTTCTTAAACAAATGCTTGGGCCTGAAAACAGGTTTTGATCTTTGGTTTCATTCTATAGTACAGTATTGTATTGTATAATAATTGTAAAAAATAAAGCTGACTACTTTCACCTATCGCGGTTACTTTTTGGAACGTAACCCCCGCGATAAACGAGGGTTCACTGTATTGGCTTCCGAGCAGCAGTCCACAAACCAATGGGTGACGTCACGGATGTTACGTCTGTTTCTTTTATACAGTCTACGGGAGAAACCCTTTTTTGCTTTTTGCTGGAAAATGACAAAAAATAATTTCCCCTTGATTTTATTAGTTTTGAGATCAATCACGATCAAATTTCGATTAATTGAGCAGCCTTACTTGTAACTGACCTGCAGCTGAATGAGCAGGAGAGCTTTCATCATGTAGAGTTCATGAGTGAGCTAACAGGAAGTCGTTACAGGCCCGACATCATCAAACCGTCACAGAGCCTTACATCTGCAGCAGAGTCCAGAATCAGTGTTTACTCAGACAGTTACACCACATTACATCTTAACGCTCCGACAGGCTCAACACAAACACAAACACACACACACATATTGCGTAAGACGGTCTCACACCCCACCCCACCCCACCCCTCCTCCACTCCCCCACCCCCCGAAAAAAAACACAAGACAGTCCAAGAAGTGGAGTGATGCAAGCGGCGGAGAAGCAGCAGCTCAGTATTCTTCACACAATCGAGAGGCGTGTGTGTGTTTATCAAAGGAATGACTGATCATAATCTCAGCCTTATTGGTCTCAACAGAAATGCCACAACCATCTTGCAGATTACTCCTTGATGAGGAAAATGCAATTAAAACGTCAAGTGCGTTTTATTAGATTCTCCCCTCCCCTACCCTGCAGGGTTTTACAGCCCCGGGAGTCCCTGGATGTTCAGGCGATGGATGGCACATATAGAGCTGCTCAACAACATTAGGAGAGCCGTGCCAAAATAACAGCCGCCGCTCCTCCCGCTCCTCCCGCTCCTCGCTCCCCCGATGATCCGCCGCTCATCAACATACAATGTGCTGCTGAATGTGTACATGAAGGATGGCTGCTCGGCTCTCTGACTGTCTCCATCATGCACCAACCTTATAACACACTGTCTCCATCATGCACCAACCTTATAACACACTGGCTCCATCATGCACCAACCTTATAACACACTGTCTCCATCATGCACCAACCTTATAACACACTGTCTCCATCATGCACCAACGCTATAACACACTGTCTCCATCATGCACCAACCTTATAACACACTGTCTCCATCATGCACCAACCTTATAACACATGCACCTACCTTATAACACACTGTCTCCATCATGCACCAACCTTATAACACACTGTCTCCATCATGCACCAACCTTATAACACACTGTCTCCATCATGCACCAACGCTATAACACACTGTCTCCATCATGCACCAACGCTATAACACACTGTCTCCATCATGCACCAACCTTATAACACACTGTCTCCATCATGCACCAACCTTATAACACACTGTCTCCATCATGCACCAACGCTATAACACACTGTCTCCATCATGCACCAACCTTATAACACACTGTCTCCATCATGCACCAACACTATAACACACTGTCTCCATCATGCACCAACCTTATAACACACTGTCTCCATCATGCACCAACCTTATAACACACTGTATCCATCATGCACCAACGCTATAACACACTGTCTCCATCATGCACCAACCTTATAACACACTGTCTCCATCATGCACCAACGCTATAACACACTGTCTCCATCATGCACCAACGCTATAACACACTGTCTCCAACCTTATAACACACTGTCTCCATCATGCACCAACCTTATAACACACTGTCTCCATCATGCACCAACCTTATAACACACTGTCTCCATCATGCACCAATGCTATAACACACTGTCTCCATCATGCACCAACCTTATAACACACTGTCTCCATCATGCACCAACCTTATAATACATTGTCTCCATCATGCACCAACCTTATAACACACTGTCTCCATCATGCACCAACCTTATAACACACTGTCTCCATCATGCACCAACCTTATAACACACTGTCTCCATCATGCACCAATGCTATAACACACTGTCTCCATCATGCACCAACCTTATAACACACTGTCTCCATCATGCACCAACCTTATAATACATTGTCTCCATCATGCACCAACCTTATAACACACTGTCTCCATCATGCACCAACCTTATAACACACTGTCTCCATCATGCACCAATGCTATAACACACTGTCTCCATCATGCACCAACCTTATAACACACTGTCTCCATCATGCACCAATGCTATAACACACTGTCTCCATCATGCACCAACCTTATAACACACTGTCTCCATCATGCACCAACCTTATAACACAGTCTCCATCATGCACCAACCTTATAACACACTGTCTCCATCATGCACCAACCTTATAACACACTGTCTCCACCATGCACCAACCTTATAACACAGTCTCCATCATGCACCAACCTTATAACACACTGTCTCCACCATGCACCAACCTTATAACACAGTCTCCATCATGCACCAACCTTATAACACACTGTCTCCATCATGCACCAACCTTATAACACACTGTCTCCATCATGCACCAACCTTATAATGGAGGATATTTAAATGTGTACCTGCAGGCGGATGAACACACCTACAGGAAACTTTGTGCTTTTAACTTCTTATCAATAAATCTCAATGAACTGTAGAAACAGACTGATTTGGGATTTTAGAAACAGAAACCTATTTTAGTTGAAAAAGATTCACCCATAACTGAATGAAAATAGACTTTCTCTATGTGGATTGTCTGATTTTACACTGATATGAGGCTTTATTAAATAAATAACTAATGAAACAACACTGTTAAGCATTTCTAGACATTAACACTAAAACAATTGAGAATAAATTAAAAATACAGTAACAAAATAAACAATAATCAGTACTGTACATTATCAGTCATTATTTCAGTTGATTGAACTCCAATCAGAACTGCCTTTATTTCTTGTTTATCAATAAATGTCATTATCAATATTTAACTGTTCATGTATAACTATAACTCATAAACAGTACCAGCAGCAGAGTGAGGCCTTGAAATCCACTGGGACTCCCTCCCCCCCGGCCCCCCGATGTTTTGTCCCAACTGGTTTCCAATTTAACTGGTTTCCTTACCGAACAGCTCCAGCTGTGTTGCACTTTGTCACAAATATACAGCATATTACAGTTATATATAGAGCTCACTTCCAGAAACAATATTGGCTGCAGTAGATGTTGAACTGTGACTTGAAAATCTCCAGAAATGTTTTATATTGGACTTGACCCGATTTTGCAAACTGTTCATTCATTGGTTGAGCCCCTTTCTCCCAGCAGGCCGTGCTCCATTCCACATTTTAAGAACAAACAAAGAAAATAATATATTGCAGTTATAATTTTTAAATATACAACCATGGAAGTGATAAGAAAGAACTGGAGCACAAGAGTGAGCATGACTGAGAAATGCACAGGAAGAAAGTTGAATATATGTATTGTGTAGTTTTCTCAGTGTCTTGCGGCATTGGTGTCACCCGCGTACATTGTATGACTGAATATTGACCGGCTCATGACAGTAGAGGGAGAGCCGGTCTGCAGAGTATTCATGACGTTGCCGGTCTACCAGGAATTATCCCGTCCCTACCGATCAAAATGTGTTTATGGTCTCAATCGCTAGTTTAAAGCCTTCTTCAATGCAGTATGATGTTCATTTGGGACATTTTGGCCTCCCTGATTTTATATGTGACGATAAAGCAGGGTATGCATTAGGGGGCGTGGCTACGTCCTGATTGACAGGTTGATTGACCAATGTCCTCCAGATCCAGCCCTCGTAACCATAGCAACCTCCCCTCTCCGCCCTTGGCTCCGCCTCATGCCCATATAAGTAGAATCCGTGTTTTTATTTTTCCCAGCATGCACCTGAAATTTTCAAGATGGCCGCTGCCTAGATTAGAAACTATTGGCTTCCGAGCAGCAGTCCACAAACCAATGGGTGATGTCACGGATGTTACGTCTGTTTCTTTTATACAGTCTGTGGGAGAAACTGAAATAATTTAGATGTAGAGGAGAGGAGGCATTTTATATATTTTATGATGAGTATCTAATGAAGTACTCAGCTGGTATCAGTATCACTTTAAAGGTATTTGGATTGGTATCATCATGATATAAAGCAAGAAAAAGAAAGGTAATATGGAAATCTTTCATTCACGTTGTTTCTGGTTGAAATGCATCATGGGAGTCGTAGTTAAACTCTCTCCTTCAGTGTTGATTTAACACAAGCAGCCGTTTATCTTTAATTCTGATGATTTAAGCAGCAGAGTGACTGAATCAGACTTTTACTGCAGGAACCAGGAGCATCTGTAATTAACTTCTCAATAATTATCCATTAATAAAAAATAAAGAAACACAGATTAGAGATTAGAGATTAAACTGAGCCTTAAAATCTCAGTTTAGGTTTGATTTGCTTTGTGTCTCTGCAGCTGTGCTCTCTTAGTTTTTCAGGTCTTTGCTTGCTGTGATTTTATTTGTACAGACACTTTGGAGCATTGGATCTCAAAGTGGGGTCCAGATAACCCCCGGGGGTCTTTGGGGGGGGGGGGGGGGGGGGGGGGGCTTCAAGGGATCCAGAGCAAAAAGAGGAATGATTTATTTTCACTATAATTCAACAATGACAGAATGTGACTGTTTTGGGTTTCATACACTTTCTCTAACAAGACATCTAAAAGCAGCAACGATCTCATCAGAGGGGGGGGGGGGGCTACAGGGGTCTGTGAGGGTGTCTGTGGGGGGGCTATGGGGTCTGTGAGGGTCTGTAGGGGTCTAGGGGGGTCTATGGAGGTCTATGAGGGGTCTGTGGGGGTCTATGGAGGTCTGTGGGGGTCTATGGGGGGCTATGGGCGGTTATGGGGGCTATGGGAGGGCTGTGGGGGTGTATGGGGGGTCTGTGAGGAGTCTATGGGGGGGTCTGTGGGCGTGTATGGGGGGGCTGTGAGGGTCTGTGAGGAGTCTATGGGGGGGACTGTGGAGGTCTATGGGGGCTATGGGGGTCTGTGGGGGGTGCATGGTCTAATTTGTGTCAGTCTCAGGTTTTTTTGATATGAAGAAGTTTGGGAACCACTGCTTTAGAGGAGGGGGTCTCGGTCCCAAATGAACTGTGGTTCAGTGGTTAGTGGAGGGAAAATCTGACTGTTATTCCTAAACTGGGAAATCAAGGAAAAGAGGAAGAAGGAAGGATGCAAGGAAGGGAGGAAGAAGGAAGGAAAGGAGGAAGAAGGAAAGAATGGAGGAAGGAAGGATGGAAGGAAGGGAGGAAGAAGGGAGGAAGGAAGGAAGGAAGAGATGAAGAAAGATGGAAAGGAGGGAGGAAGGAAGAAAGAAGGATGGAAAGGAGGGAGGAGGGATGGAAGGAAGAAGGGAGGAAGAAAGAAGGAAAGGAGGGAAGGAAGGAAGGAAGAAAAAAGGGAGGAAGGAAGGAGGAAGGAAAGGAAAGAGGGAAGGAAGGAGGGAGGGATACAAGGAAGGAAGAAAGGGGGATGGAGGAAGGAAAGAGGGAAGGGAGGAAAGAGAGAAGGAGGGAGGGAAGAAGGAAGGAAGGAGGGAAGGAAGGAAGAAGGAACGGAGGGAAGAAGGGAGGAAGAAGGAAGGGAAGGAGGGAGGGAAGGAAGGAAGGAAGAAAAAAGGGAGAAAGAAAGAAGGAAAGGACGGAGGAAGGAAGGTAGGGGGAGGAAAGAAAGAGAGAAGAAGGAAGGAAGGATACAAGGAAGGAAGAAAGGGGGATGAAGGAAGGAAAGAAGGAAGGGAGGAAAGAGAGAAGGAGGGAGGGAAGAAAGGAAGGAAGGAAGCAACAGTCAAAACAGACGGGGTCAACTGAGTCTTCTTGGCCACCGTACTGAAGTTAATATGCCGACATGACAGTTTGTTCTGCTTTTAAACAGCCAGAGTTTAGACATGCTTTGACTTTACAGCCATGTTAGAAAACTCAATTAACTCTTGTTTTAGGCGGGGGGGGGGGGGGGGGGGGGGGGGGTACGTAGATGCTCGTGTAAGTACGGCTGTCATGATGATTACTATACAACACACAGACATGGTCTCCATAGTGACCCCTGTGTTATAGATAAGATAAGATAAGTACTTTATTAATCCAGAAGAAAGAGAAAGAGAAAGAGAGTAACTGTTCTGAAATTAGCAGCTGTGAAATCTGTGGGGGGCCAAGGGGGGTGCTATGGGGGTCTGTGGAGGGCTGTGGGGGGCTATGGGGAGGCTATGGGGGTCTACGGGGGGTCTGTGGAGGGCTGTGGGGGACTATGGGGAGGCTATGGGGGTCTATGGGGGGGTCTGTGGGGCGCTATAGGGGTCTATGGGGGGTCTGTGGGGGGATATAGGATTCTATGGGGGTCTATGGGGGTCTATGGGGAGGCTATGGGGGTTTATGGGGGTCTATGGGGAGGCTATGAGGGGTCTATGGGGGGTCTGTGGGGGGCTATGGGGGTCTATGGCGGTCTATAGGGGTCTATGGAGGGTCTGTGGAGGGCAACCATAACACAACCTGTATCTATAGCAACCATAACACAACCTGTATCTATAGCAACCATAGATCAACCTGTATCTATAGCAACCATAGATCAACCTGTATCTATAGCAACCATAGAACAACCTGTATCTATAGCAACCATAACACAACCTGTATCTATAGCAACCATAACACAACCTGTATCTATAGCAACCATAGCACAACCTGTATCTATAGCAACCATAGCACAACCTGTATCTATAGCAACCATAGAACAACCTGTATCTATAGCAACCATAGAACAACCTGTATCCATAGCAACCATAGAACAATCTGATGGTCTGTCTGTGCATTACATTCCTCATACAAGTGATAAACATTGACCTAAAAGTTAAATGGACCTTTTTTTAAATTATGAGAGCTGTAAAAACACCCTATACACATTTCCAAACTGGATGCACAGAAGGGACAAAAGTTGAGTTTGGTGCATTTAAAAGGAGTCTGAGCAGCTTCTGTTTATCTTGTACCTGAGCTTGTTAAGGTCCAACACGACTCAGCTGAAGACAAACTGTAAAAAAAAAAAAAAATGTTTAATTAAGAGTTAAGTTTTCCAAGAAAGACAAAAAAGAAACCAACCCCATTTTTATTATTTAGCTCAGGACTTAATTTCACATTAATTACTGGGTGTGTGGCGTCTGCAGCGTCAGGACAGAAGGAAGGAAGGAAAGGAGGAAGGGAAGGAAGAAGGAAGGAAAGGAAGGAGGGAGGAAGAAAGGAAGGTAGGAAGGAAAGTAGGGAGGAAGGGAGGAAGAAGGAAGGAAAGGAGGGAGGAAGGAAAGAAGGAATCAAGGAAGGAAGGAGGAGGGAGCAAAAAAAGAAGGGTGGAGGGGAAGAAGGAAGGAAAAATTAAAGAAAGAGGGAGGAAGGAAGGAAGGAGTAAGGAGGGAGGGAAGGAAGGAAGGAAGGAAGGAAGGAAGGAGGGAATGAAGGAAGGAAAGAAAGGAGAAAGGAGGGAAGGAATGAAGGAAGGAAGGAAGGAAGGAGGAGGTAGCAAAGAAAGAAGGGTGGAGGGGAAGAAGGAAAGGAAAAATTAAAGAAAGAGGGAAGAAGGAAGGAAGGAGTAAGGAGTAAGGAGGGAGGGAAGGAAGGAAGGAAGGAGAGAAAGAAGGGAGGAAGGAATGAGGGAATGAAGGAAGGAAAGAAAGGAGAAAGGAGGGAAGGAATGAGGGAAAGAAGGGTGGTAGGAGAGGAAGGAAGGAAGAAGGAGGGAGCAAAAAAAGAAGGGTGGAGGGGAAGAAGGAAGGAAAAATTAAAGAAAGAGGGAAGAAAGAAGGAACAGTCAAAAGAGATGGGGTCAATTTGACCCGGGAGGACGACACAAGCTGAAGACAAACTGTCCTCACAGAAAAATGTTTAATTAAGAGTTAAGTTTTTCAAGAAAGACAAAAAAAAAACCAACCCCATTTTTATTATTTAGCTCAGACTTAATTTCACATTAATTACTGGGTTTGTGGCGTCTGCAGCATCGTGACCTTTAAACAGGAGCTTGTTTGGTTACAGTTGATAGAGGGAAGGAAAAATTAAAGAATGATGGAGGAAGGAAGGAAGGAAGGAAAGAAGGAAAGAAGGAAGGACAGAAGGAAGGAAGGAAAGGAGTAAGGACAAAAAGAGGAAGGAATTTAGGAGAGAAGGAAGGAAGGAAGGAAGAAAGGAAGGAAAGAAAGGAGTAAGGAGGGAGGGAGGTAGGGAAGGAAAGAAGGAAGGAAGGAAGGAAGGAACGGAGGGAAGAAGGAAGGAAAGGAAGGAAGGAAGAAGGGAGGAAGAAGGAAGGAAAGGAGGGAGGGAGGGAGGGAGGAAGGGAGGAAAGGAGGGAGGAAGAAGGAAGGAAAGGAGGGAGGAAGGAAGGAAGGGAAGGAAGAAGGAAGGAAAGGAAGGAGGGAGGAAGGAAGGAAGGTAGAAAGGAAAGGAGGGAGGAAGGGAGGATGGAAGGAAGGAAAGGAGGGAGGGAGGGAGGAAGGAAAGAAGGAAGGAAGGAAGGAAGGAACAGAGGGAAGAAGGAAGGAAAGGAAGGAGGGAGGAAGGGAGGAAGAAGGAAGGAAAGGAAGGAGGGAGGAAGGGAGGAAGAAGGAAGGAAAGGAGGGAGGGAGGGAGGAAGGAAGGAAGGAAGGAAGGAAGGAGGAAGGGAGGAATAAGGAAGGAAAGGAAGGAGGGAGGAAGGGAGGAAGAAGGAAGGAAAGGAGGGAGGAAAGGAGGGAGGAAGAAGAAGGAAGGAAAGGAGGGAGGAAGGAAGGCACATTAATTACTGGGTTTGTGGCGTCTGCAGCATCGTGACCTTTAAACAGGAGCTTGTTTGGTTACAGTTGATAAGATGACGCTGACAGTGGAGCGAGAGATATACACAAATAAAAAAAGAAGGAGAAGAAGAAGGAGAAGAAGAAGAAGAAGGAAAATAGATCTTTTTAATGGAGTTTAACAGTCGGTCTCTGGTGGACTCATTAGGATGACCAGTTTGACTTATTTTACAGCCACTGGTAATTAGTATCTGCAGGAGTTATAGCTATAATCAGCCAAGTTTCCCCTTTGACTTTCTCTCTGTTAGCCATTAACTTTGTGTTATACTTTTGCTCCAGGAAGAAGACGGTCAAATGTGTAAAAAAAAAAAAGACAGCAGCCGTAAAACTAATAAAACTGTAGGGTTCCTTCTGGGGAACTTTAATACTTCCAGAGATATGATAATTCTTTTTACTTCAAAGCAGTCGTTAAAAAAAAAAAAAAAGGGACAATTTTCAGCAGCGTGATGGAGCTGTGAAGGCCTGGCAGGGTTTGACGGGGTTTTATTTTGGCGGGGTGGCGGGGGGTAGGGGAAGAGGAAGAGCAGCAGGAAGAGCAAGAGGAAGAGGAAGAGGAAGAAGATCAGCAGGATGTTTCTACACGTACTTCATATTTAACCCTCCTGTTGTTTTCGAGTCAAGGAAGGAAGGGAGGAAGAAGGAAGGAAAGGAGGTAGGGAGGAAGGAAAGAAGGAAGGAAAGGAGGGAGGAAGGAAGGGAAGGAAGAAGGAAGGAAAGGAAGGAGGGAGGATGGGAAGGAAGAAGGAAGAAAAGGAAGGAGGGAGGAAGGGAAGGAAGAAGGAAGGAAAGGAAGGAGGGAGGAAGGAAGGAAGGTAGGAAGGAAAGGAGGGAGGGAGGGAGGAAGAAGGAAGGAAAGGAGGTAGGGAGGAAGGAAAGAAGGAAGGAAAGGAGGGAGGAAGGAAGGGAAGGAAGAAGGAAGGAAAGGAAGGAGGGAGGATGGGAAGGAAGAAGGAAGAAAAGGAAGGAGGGAGGAAGGGAAGGAAGAAGGAAGGAAAGGAAGGAGGGAGGAAGGAAGGAAGGTAGGAAGGAAAGGAGGGAGGGAGGGAGGAAGAAGGAAGGAAAGGAGGGAGGAAGGAAGGGAAGGAAGAAGGAAGGAAAGGAAGGAGGGAGGAAGGGAAGGAAGAAGGAAGGAAAGGAAGGAGGGAGGAAGGAAGGAAGGTAGGAAGGAAAGGAGGGAGGGAGGGAGGGAGGAAGGAAGGAAAGGAGGGAGGAAGGAAGGGAAGGAAGAAGGAAGGAAAGCAAGGAGGGAGGAAGGGAAGGAAGAAGGAAGGAAAGGAGGGAGGGAGGGAAGGAAGAAGGAAGGAAAGGAGGGAGGAAGGAAGGGAAGGAAGAAGGAAGGAAAGGAGGGAGGGAGGAAGGGAAGGAAGAAGGAAGGAAAGGAGGGAGGAAGGAAGGGAAGGAAGAAGGAAGGAAAGGAAGGAGGGAGGAAGGAAGGAAGGTAGGAAGGAAAGGAGGGAGGGAGGGAGGGAGGAAGGAAGGAAGGAAAGGAGGGAGGAAGGAAGGGAAGGAAGAAGGAAGGAAAGGAAGGAAAGGAGGGAAGAAGGAAGGAAAGGAAGGAGGGAGGAAGGGAGGAAGAAGGAAGGAAAGGAGGGAGGAAGGAAGGGAAGGAAGAAGGAAGGAAAGGAAGGAGGGAGGAAGGAAGGAAGGTAGGAAGGAAAGAAAGGAGTAAAGAGGGAGGGAGGTAGGGAAGGAAGGGAAGGAAGGAAGGAGGATGAGTACTTCCAGAGATATGATAATTCTTTTTACTTCAAAGCAGTCGTTAAAAAAAAAAAAAAAGGGACAATTTTCAGCAGCGTGATGGAGCTGTGAAGGCCTGGCAGGGTTTGACGGGGTTTTATTTTGGCGGGGTGGCGGGGGGTGGGGGAAGAGGAAGAGCAGCAGGAAGAGGAAGAGGAAGAGGAAGAGGAAGTGGAAGATGATCAGCAGGATGTTTCTACACGTACTTCATATTTAACCCTCCTGTTGTGTTCGAGTCAAGGAAGGAAGGGAGGAAGAAAGAAAGGAAAGGAGGGAGGGAGGAAGGGAGGAAGAGAGGAAGAAGGAAGGAAAGGAGGGAGGGAGGAAGGAAGGAAGGTGGGAGGGAGGGAGGGAGGAAGGAAGGAAGGAAGGAAGGGAGTAGGAGGAAGGGAAGGAAGAAGGAAGGAAAGGAAGGAGGGAGGAAGGAAGGAAGGTAGGAAGGAAAGGAGGGAGGGAGGGAGGGAGGAAGAAGGAAGGAAAGGAAGGAGGGAGGAAGGAAGGAAGGTAGGAAGGAAAGGAGGAAGAAGGAAGGAAGGGAGGGAGGGAGGGAGGAAGGAAAGGAAGAAGGAAGGAAAGGAAGGAGGGAGGAAAGGAAGGAAGGAAGTAAGAAAGGAAGGAAAGAAAGGAGTAAGGAGGGGGGGAGGTAGGGAAGGAAGAAGGAAGGGAAGGAAGGAAGGAAGGAGGATGAATACTTCCAGAGATATGATAATTCTTTTTACTTCAAAGCAGTCGTTAAAAAAAAAAAAAAAAAAAAAGGGACAATTTTCAGCAGCGTGATGGAGCTGTGAAGGCCTGGCAGGGTTTGACGGGGTTTTATTTTGGCGGGGTGGGGGGGGGGGGTTGTTTGTGATAAATATTAAACAGGAAACAGCGAGAGGCGGCGGCTGAAGTCTCTTTGGTGAGTAAAGACAAATATTTTTAATTGTTTATCAGAGAAAATATTTGAACATCAGTAATTTCTCCTTAATTTTAATTCACTAAGCAGCAGGAAGAGGAAGAGGAAGAGGAAGAGGAAGAGGAAGAGGAAGAAGATCAGCAGGATGTTTCTACACGTACTTCATATTTAACCCTCCTGTTGTGTTCGAGTCAAGGAAGGAAGGGAGGAAGAAGGAAGGAAAGGAGGGAGGGAGGGAGGAAGGAAGGAAGGAAAGGAGGGAGGGAGGAAGGAAGGAAGGAGAGAGAGAGAGAGGAAGGAACGACAAAAGGAAGAAAAGGGGATGGAGGAAGGAAGGAAGGAAGGAAGGAAGGAAGGGAGGAAAGGAAATAAGAAAGGGAGGAAGGAAGAACGGAAGAAAGAAGTAAGGAAGGAAGGAAGGTAGGAGAAAGGGAGGAAAGAAGGAAAGAAGAAAGGGGGATGGAGGAAGGAAAGAAGGAAGGGAGGAAAGAGAGAAGAACAAAGAGAGGAAGGTAGGGGGAGGAAGGAAAGAAGGAAAGGAGGAAAGAGAGAAGAAGGAAAGAAAGAGAAAAGGAGAGAGGAAGGACAGAGAAGGAGAGAGGAAGGACAGATGGAAGGAAGGAAGGATGGAAAGAAAGAAGGAATGGAGGAAAGAGAGAAGAAGGAAAGAATGAGAGAAGAACAAAGAGAGGAAGGTAGGGGGGAGGAAGGACAGAAGGAAGGAAGGGAGGAAAGAAGGAAGGGAGGAAAGAGAGAAGAAGGAAAGAAAGAGAGAAGGAGAGAGGAAGGACAGATGGAAGGAAGGAAGGAAGGAAGGATGGAAAGAAAGAAGGAATGGAGGAAAGAGAGAAGAAGGAAAGAAAGAGAGAAGGAGAGAGGAAGG